>NC_056738.1:344604011-344904011 GCF_019279795.1 Protopterus annectens | reverse complement strand
CCCTTGCATATTTGATGGTGCAGTGGCACTATTGTTGCCTCACAGCTATAGGTTTTCTGGTTTGATTCTGGGTTGGGGTGGCTTTTGTGTGGAGTCTGCATCTCCTCCCTATGTTTGTGTGGATTTGCTCTGGTGCCCTGCCATTTTACAAAGACGTGTCTGCAGTATTAATCCCTGCGTCTCTGCTGAAAATTGTTTTTGTTCTGTCCGCAGTAAAATTGACAGGCATTTGAATTTCAGACTTCAGGTTTCTGAATGTTTAATTCCTTGTAAATTTGATGGTGCAGTGGTACTATTGTTGCCTCACAGCTATAGGTTTTCTGGTTTGATTCTTGGTTGGGGTGGCTTCTGTGTGGAGTCTGCATCTCCTCCCTGTGTTTGTGTGGATTTGCTCTGGTGCCCTGCCATTTTACAAAGATGTGTCTGCAGTATTAATCCCTGCGTCTTTGCTGAAAATTATTTTTGTTCTGTCCGCAGTAAAATTGACAGGCATTTGAATTTCAGACTTCAGGTTTCTGAATGTTCAATTCGTCACATATTTGATGGTGCAGTGGTACTATTGTTGCCTCACAGCTATAGGTTTTCTGGTTTGATTCTTGGTTGGGGTGGTTTCTGTGTGGAGTTTGCATCTCCTTCCTGTGTTTGTGTGGATTTGCTCTGGTGCCCTGCCATTTTACAAAGATGTGTCTGCAGTATTAATCCCTGCGTCTCTGCTGAAAATTGTTTTTGTTCTGTCTGCAGTAAAATTGACAGGCATTTGAATTTCAGACTTCAGGTTGCTGAATGTTTAACTCCTTGCATATTTGATGGTGCAGTGGAAGTATTGTTGCCTCACAGCCATAGGTTTTCTGGTTTGATTCTTGGTTGGGGTGGCTTCTGTGGAGTCTGCATCTCCTCCCTGTGTTTGTGTGGATTTGCTCTGGTGCCCTGCCATTTTACAAAGACGTGTCTGCAGTATTAATCCCTGCGTCTCTGCTGAAAATTGTTTTTGTTCTGTCCGCAGTAAAATTGACCGGCATTTGAATTTCAAACTTCATGTTCTTCAGAATACATAGTAGCACAACCTTTTTTTCTAGCAATTTTCTAAGTTTATAAGATGAATATTTTAAATTTGTCCCTATTTTTGGGACTGTATTCCCCCATTATTGGCTTGGTCCAGGTTTTTGTGCTAAGGTTGACAGCTATGGCAAGAACTGAATTCACTGAATATGTTTGAGGGCTGTATTCCCTCATTACTGGGTTTGTCCAGGTGTTTTGTACTAAGAGGTTGACAGCTATGGTGAGAACTGAATTCACTAAATGATAGCCATTTAAGTTTCAGTCTTCCTCTCTTTTACAAAGCAGCTGATGTGGCATAGTGGTATGTTACTCTAGCTGTTTTTTGCTCAGGGACCTTGGCAGTAAAATGTATGGTGGCAACACAACATTTTATTCTAGCAACTTTCCAAGATTATACAAGCAATGTTTAATGTGTCCCTGGTTTTTGGGCTTTTGACCCCCCCCCCCAGTACATTTTGGCTTTTTCCAGTTTTCTTGAGCTGCGAAGTTGAGATGCAGTTGAGTATTGAGTTGATTTTACAAGGAGCTGAGAGCTGCAGGGGAATAGAAGTTTAGTGCTACTGTTTTGCCTAGTTAGTACTATAGCACAACAGGTTGTGTATTTGCTTCTGATGCAGAAGGCTGTGGGTTCTACTCCCACAAGGGGTGGATGCTGCCCTACTAAGAATGTTCTCCTTGGTGAAGATATTAACTATGAGTCTGTTATCAGTTTGCCATCCATTTCCTCTTGCAATATTATTACTAGCTTATCATTTTTTAATGTAATATAGGCAATTTATTCCTGAGGGGCAACAGACACTTTATTTTTCGATGAAACCATGAAATATAAAGGTGATTGCTAGCAGCAACCGCTTCATTAGTTACAGATTTCTTTAATGTGGAATTATTTAGATGACTTACTTCAGAGATTGTGCATATTTACTGATAATGGACTATAGAATTGTGCATATTTACTGATAAAGGTGAACTGTAGAATTGTGCATATTTACTGATAATGGTGGACTGTAGAATTGTGCATATTTACTAATAATGGTGGACTGTGGAATTGTGCATATTTACTAATAATGGTGGACTGTAGAATTGTGTATATTTACTAATAATGGTGGACTGTGGAAGTCTGAGTAGACTTTTTTATGATAAATGTTCTCAACTGGGCAGTTTTGCCATTATGGGTGCATATGGTTTGTTTCATTGCTTACTGGAAAAATGTTCAAAACAAATTTAAAACACCCTCTAACAAGTGTACTGTATTGTACAAGAAATATAATTTTAGTACAATGAGGAAGGTGTATCAAAGAGCACATGTATGTTTCATATGCAAGGGGCCTATGATTTGAAAACAGCCCAAAATTAATCTTTATCTGCCACTGGCAAAATGTATTTTCTTTGAATGTGGGTTTCAATGCTGTTTCAATGAATGTGAGTTTCAAGGGCAGAGAAGTTTTAATGCTAAGTTTTCATTGTGAGACTGCATTGCTTTGTTTAACAGATGACTTAGTGTTTGTGCTGTAAAATACAAAATAAAACTTTCAAATGAAGTCCAACTCATCATAGAAGTAAAGCAGTATGCACATTAGTGTTTATGGTAAATGGAGTGAAATAGCCAAGTAATGGTTCATTGGAATGGCTGCAGAGGCCCCATTCAACCATTATTTTGTCAGGGGGGAAGGGCAGCAACTCAGACAGGCCCAGATGAACTATACCTCCCAACTGTCCAGATTTTCAAAGAATGAATAGATTTTTGCTTCTTATTTTTGGTTTGTTCTTCATAAAATTTGTAGTTTTCTGGCAAATCATTTAGGAATTAAGTCACTAAATAATAAGTTTCAGACTTCATAACCTTCAGAAAAATGCATGTTAAAGTAAGAGCTGTTCTATCAACTGTCTCAATTTATACAAGAGCAATTTTTAGTACTGTTTATATGTGCCCCAATATATTTGGCCTTGTTCAGATTTACTGCATTAACAGGTTGAGAGGTACATGCAAATAAATTGCTTTATAGAATTAGGCATAGCCAACCTCTCAACTGTCCCCAATTTTGGCTCAAAATGTTGCTCTTCCCTAATAATCCCTCCAAAAATAGCAATTTTGGAAGAAAACATGGAGGGTTTACAATTAAGAAATAACTGTAATAATCAAATTATAGATTACTTGAAATGCATGTAGATTCTTTTATTTTGTCAGCTGCTCAAGGTAGCAGTACTAATATTAAAGTGTCCCTTCTTTGACAGGTAGCAGCTGTATTGTGTGTCTATTTTATATTTTTGCATCACATTTTTGGTCCATTTTTCATAAAGTTGTGTTTTTGGCAAGTTAGTGACAAATCACTAAAGACTGAAGTTAGAAAATGACAGACATTTGAGTTTCAGATTTTATACCCTTCAGAAAATTCATACTAATGCAAGACCTATTCTATTATCTTTCTAAGTTTATTAGAGCAATATTTAAAAATTGTCCTTATTTTTGGGCCTTTGTCCCACTTCTGTGTATGGCTTTGTCCAGATTTCTTGCTCTTGAGGTTGAGAGGTATGACAAATGTGTCAGGGCCATCACAGTCAGATTTCAAATTGTGACATGCTTTTTGCACCCCACTCTGGATGTGTCCAAGCAAGGCAAGGAGTAGTTGTATCTACCTTGGATGGGGAGGACACACTGCATAAGTACTACAGTGGCTTTTCATCTGTCCTTGATTTTGCAGAATGGTCTGGTTTCTGTCATATTTTTGTACTGTTGATTTATGCTTATTACTCAGATTTATGCTTATTACTCAAAGTGCCTGTTGCTCTGTGTTTAAGTAGCAATGCTTTAATGACCGTAAGGTAAGCTTGTCTGAGATTGTAAGATGCAAGTAAGCTTTAATAAGCATACTGTTAAAGAATTGCCAACATTGAAAGCCTTTCTGTTGTTGCCATGCAGAGAATACTTGACTAGATAACGATAAGCCTTGGGTATTAAAGGACAGGATTCCATTATTTTAAAAAGCTCATTACACTTGTTGGAGACTTCCAGTCATCTCTACAGACTTTACCCGTAAACTAAACAGAATGCCAATCATGTGTGGTCCATAACCTGTACAGTAATCCTTTAAGCAATGTATCTTGAGCTTGTTTGTTTGCTTTTCATTTACTTTTATCATGTTTTCCCCATGAAACAAGTTGTCAGGCAGCAGGTCTTTTTTGGATAAGAAACATTTTTACAAGTGGGGGCATCACATAGATTTCTACTTTCAGCATGTTACTTGGTACTTTAATAAAGCTGAATATATTATAATTAGAACTGCAGTGCAAGGAGAAGTGGTTTGAGTTGAGTGCTTCTGGTTTTTCTTATACTTGATTTTGACTGGCATTCCAGTAATGTATTTAAAAAGTAATTTATTTTTCCATGCCTCACAACCTTTTGTTTCCATCTAGATATTAAGTAAGCTGTCATGCAGCCAATGCACTGAAATATTTTTATTCTTCTACACTTATTTTTGTCTTGATTGGACTTTCTTAATGATGGTTTGCCACCCAGGGCAACGTATTTAATTAAAGTTAGTTTTTTGTGGTTTTGTGCATAGCTCCTCCCCTTTCTGGTTGACCACACCCCATCCCCTTGACCCCACCCATTCAGCTGTCTCCTGCAGCCCCCCTGTGATTTGAAGTCACCAGCCACCACTGAAACATGGCTTCACTGACAAGTGTCTTAAGTTAATTTCTAGTTATATTCCTCACAGTTCTTTCAACGTAAGATATGCTTCTGACCAGTTTTGTGCCTCTGAATTTCTATAGGTGACGTTTCCACATAATCTTATCTCACAACACCTTTGTTCACGCTACTGTTTAACATTTTATCCTTCAACCAACACAGTCTAAATGGTAATCTTTCTACAAATAATCCAGCACTTTATCACCACACAGCCTTTGAATATTTCCAATAATTTAACACAGGCATTTTCACTAAATAGTTATAGTTTTACCATAAGCTCTTAAACAGTAACCTCTCTAAAAAAAGAAGCTCTGTTATTTGGAATTTCAGGCAGACTGAATTTAATCACTCCTTAGCAACTATGACACCGGCTATCACAATTTACAAATTTAAGTACCTACAGATATGGCTGGGTCACACTCTAACTCATAAGATATGTATGGACAATCTGCAACTAAAGAACACCTCATGGCTAAAAGAAACATTCCCTTTCAATCCACCTAACCCCAAAGCCCACACTACTCACTGGAACATTCCCTCTCAATTGTCCTAGATTTTGAAGAATGCTGTTAATTCTGCTTCATGTTTTTGCCTTTCCCTCATAAAATGTTTGACTTTCAGGTAAATCACTGAGAATTACAATCAGCCAATAATGCCAGGTGTTAGAGTTTCATACTTTTTATTGTTCAGAAAATGCATATTGACACAAAACTTATTGCTCTATTAACTTTCTAAGTGAATCATAGTAATATTTACAAATCAACCCTGATTTTAGGCCTTTCTTCCCAATACTTTTATAGATTCATAGGTTTATACTAGGCTAGTGACCCTAGGGGCCTTTTTAAGGCTAGTCATGCTTATCAAATATATTAGACAAGTTTTGGTACCCTCAGGTGATTGTATGGGGTATATGTTGGCTTGGCCATGGTTGCTCAAGCATTTACAGGCAGCATCTGTCCTTTTAGAGACATAGGTGTCAGGGTGTCAGACCTGGGGTAAATTTCTGATTGCCCATCCACTGTTTCATGCTATGCCTGAAATGGTTTAGAGAGGTGTTCTGCTTCACAATGATGAGAAGCTTGTTCCAGAGAAGGAATAATCTCTGAAACACATATCTGTTCCTCCAACATGTCCTATTTATGTCACAGATGAGGTTTAGGTCCTGTCAAAGGAAAAATATACTTTAAAAATTATCAAAACATGGTAGGTTCAGGTTAACGCACTTTAATCTTGCAGCAAGGAGACAAAAATGTGCTATTACAGAGTTTGTCTAACTAGAAACAGGAAATACTTAGACATTGCCTACCAAGCTGACGTAGCAAATTACAAGTCTTTTCATCATCACTTGTTGACCATTAGTCTCATGTTATGTTACCATTCAAGGTACTATGGCTAATTTAAGCACAAAGCTAGCAGTTCATTTCTCTAATAATCCTTTGTCTACATTATCTCTAAGCTTCTGCAGCTGTACATGTTCTCATACTTCGAACAGAGCTGATTGTTTAGAATCATTACATTTACAGAATATAGCATTGTTCATTCATTCATTCCTGACCTAGCAGATAAGCACCTGCTTCTCAAGTACATTTCCAAAAGGCATAAACATGAATATTGCTGTGCTAGTAATTACTAGGTAAGAGGGCATCTTGCAAGTTTCAGAAAGCAGACTGTAGTTTCAAAAAGCATCTTTTTCAGTTCTCATATGAAACTCAATTTATATATAAAACTGCATATAAAATAGAATGAAAAATGTGTTAACATTACACTTGCTCCAACCCACTTGTATGGTATCATTCTTATAAAAACATACAATTCCCTTTTGTGTCACAGGCAAATACAGTGCTACCTTATCATATGCTTTAATAGCTACTGTGTCAAAAAACAGATTTTCCCAGGTCTCATTGACCCCTAGGGGGATAGCAGTCATTAATAACCCCCCGTATGCTGTTGGTATGGCTGTGCAGATCCAGCAGTTCGAAACATTAAAAGTCTCAGCATACACATGTGTAATTGCCTGATAAGTGTTAAAGTTCAGATGCCAGTCTATGTTTGGCCCATCACGTTTAATCAGTTCAACTTTTGTGGCAGGAAAAAAGAAAGGCCACAACAAAAAGAACAATGTAATTAGCATAGCTACCAAAATGATCATGCAAGTTTTCTGAGGTTGTTCAATGTCTCTATTCACTCTATACCTGGCCATTTTGTTCTCGTTGTACAACACTAACAAGGTTTTTGTCCAGTTCAAAGTTCTTAACCAATTTACAGTGTGTCAAATGAATCCAGGATGCTCGCTCCACTATCTTGACTGCAGTGGGTGTTGACAGTAGTACCTGGTACGGCCCTTCCCACTTTGGAGAACTCCAGTTCTTTTTCTTCACAATCTTCACCCAGACCCAGGTGCCTGGGGCTACTGCTGCTTCTGATTTCGCTTGCTCTTTATCTGAAACAGAATTTAACTGCAAAAGTTTGTTATTCAAAAATCACCTCATATACCCTGCAAGTGAGCTGTCAGCCTCCTGCTCGGCAGACATGAGAGGTTTCCACTGAGGTGTATAATATGCCCTCCCTAAAAAAACTTCAAAAGGAGTTAATCCCTTTGCATTTGGAACAGTTCTCATGCTCAACAGTGCCAGAGGTAAACAGTGCACCCAGTTCTTTTGTGTCTCACTAATCAATTTCCTAAGCTTATTCTTCAACACCCCATTGTGCCTCTCTACTAATCCTGCAGATTGGGGGTGGTACGCACAGTGGTTTTTCAACGATATCCCGAAATAGCTACTAAGTTGTTGTATTGTTTGGTTTACAAAATGTGTACTGTTGTCACTATAAATCTTTTCCGGTATGCCAAATCTAGGTATAATTTTTTTAACAAGGACCTTTACAACAGTAGCTGCATCTGGATTTTTAGTTGGAAAAGCTTCCACCCATTTGGAAAACATATCTATAATGACAAGACAGTACTTTTTATTTTCGCATTTGTTCAGTTCTATAAAATCCATACAAATAGTATGAAACAGATACGGTGGTGTAGGGAAACTCCCTTGCTTAAGTTTCAATGCCCCTTGTGCATGATGCTTGTTACAAACATGGCATGCTGCACAAAATGTTTTTGTATAATTAGTAAATCCATACGTCGTAAACACTCGATTCACTAACTGTACCACCCCCCTGTTGAGACATGGCTCTGCCCATGGCTCAACAAAGCTGCATATCTAAACAAGTTAGATGGTAGAATTGTTTTTTTTTTTTTTTTGAGATGTACAGTCCCTTCTCAAGGATTGCTCCTCGTTTTATCCACTTTTGTTTTTCTACATTTGTAGTAAGTGTCTGCATTGTTTTTAACATTTCTAAATCTAAAATCTCAGAAGGTTGTCATTTCTCACTCAAAAGAAAAACTTCTGAAGCTGAAGCTGCCTGTTTTGCAGCTGTATCAGCCCTCGCATTACCTTTTGAAATTCTATCCTGTTGCTTGGTATGAGCTATGCATTTGCAAATAGCTACTTTTTGAGGTAACTGAATAGAGTCTAACAAATCTAAAATAAATTGCACATGATTAATTGGTTTACCAGTTGATGTTATAATTCCTCTATTTTTTCACTGCTGCGCAAAAACATGTACAGTAGAAAAAGCATACTGGCTGTCAGTAAAAATATTTACTTTCTTACCTTCTGCTAAGGTACATGCCCTCGTCAAGGCAATCAACTCTGCTGCTTGTGCAGATAAGTTGTGTGGTAAAGACTTCGCTTCTAAAATCTCAGTATCAGAAACTACTGCATACCCCACTAGATTCTGTCCTGTAGGACCCCTCCTGCACGAGCCGTCTACATAGTATGTCACCTCGGCATCATCCAAGGGAACATCTGTAAGGTCTTGTCTAGGTAGTGTCTTTTGCTCAATCTCCTGCAGGCAGCAGTGTGGTTTGCCATCTGCAGGGATTGGAAGCAAGGTTGACGGATTCAAAGTTGTGCATCATTCAATTGTCATATGAGGTTGGCTCAACAGTATAGTCATACAGGAAAGATGTCTAGCAGGAGAAAGATTTGCTACTTTTTCTTGCAGTAAAATGATTGCGACTGCATGAGGCACTCTCAATGTGAGAGGGTGGAACAACACTACTGAGGCTGAAGCCTGCACTGCCATTGCAGCTGCAACTACTGCTTGTACACAGTGGGGCAAGGATCGCGCCACTGGGTCTAACTGTGATGAATAGTAAGCTACGGGGCGTTGTTTGTCCCCATGCTGCTGTGTCAACATTGATGTCATATAACCTTGCTTACAGTCTACAGTTTGGAAAAATCGTTTATGATAGTTTGGTAATCCTAAAACTAAGGAAGATGTTATTAGTTGTTTTAGCTTGCAGAAAGCTGCTTTTGCTTCTGGTGTCCATTGTAATAAATCCTGTGCTGCCATCGGCTTTTTGAATATCAAATTAGTCAGCGGAGCAGATTCCAAAGCATAATTTGGTATCCAACTCCAACAAAAGTTAGTAGTTCCCAGGAAGGACATCATTTCTTTCTTGGTAGTTGGTCTAGGTGCTTGTAATATTGCTGTTTTTCTGTCTTCATCTAATATTCTGCCTTCTTTGGATATTACATATCCTAGGTATTTTACCTGTTTTTTTTCAAAGTTGCAGTTTGTTTTTGTTTACCTTGTGTCCTTGAGTAGCTAAAAATTGTAATAATGCTATGGTATCCTCTCTGCATTCTTGCTGGGTGGGGGCTGCCAGCAGAATGTCGTCTACATAAAGTAAAATCTGACTACCTTTTGGTGGGATAAATCCCACCAGGTTACTTGCCATTTCTTGTGCAAATATCATTGGACTTTCACAATATCCCTGTGGTAGTCTCATATATGTATACTGTTTCCCCTGAAATGTAAATGCAAACCAGTGTTGGCTGTCTGGGTGTATCAGTATTGAGAAAAATGCATTGCTAATATCTACCACAGAAAAATAATTCTGCTGAGGTTTCAAATCATTCAATAAGGTGTGTGGATCTGGCACCGTTGGTGCCCTGGGTATAACTGCGTCATTTACAGCCTGTAGATCTTGGACCATATGACATTCCCCATTTGCTTTCCTGACAGGAAATAAGGGTGTATTACATGGTGAATTGGGAGATTCTATTAAGACTCCTTCCTTAAGTAAGGCTGCTATTATAGGTTTGATCCCTATCTCTGCATCCTTTCTCAAGGGATACTGTCTTTTCTGAGGTCTAAATGCTGATTTTGGCGTAATAGTAATTGGTCCTGCTGTACGAATAAGTCCTACATCTGATTTCCCTGTTGACCAGAGAGTCTCTGGTATATCTCGTAAGGCTTTTTCCTCTTCTTCCAGTAAGAGTAATACTCAGCTATCCTCACTTGCCTGTGAGTGCACAGCTGGGTGTGTCTGTGTTATCCAACTCAATTTCTGCTTCTGTACTCCTTGTTTAGAGAGTTCTAACTCTGTCTGTTTTTCCCATCTTGTGTCTTTTTCTCCTAAGTCTGCCCACTTCAAATTTCTATTTTTAGTTAAGCTCACATGTGGCAATCGATTAGATTTATAAAGTGCTAAAAATTCCTGGGGCAATGAACAGCTTATTACACTGTTTCCTTCTGTGTCCCAGTACAAGTTTCATAATACTAGCCTATTAGCATGGTTTTTAAACAACTCTTGCTCATATTCTTTATTAGGTCCTGGTCTATTACAGTAATATAGAGTACAATGCAACAAAGGCTGTTTGTCAGTGTCAAGGGAGGGGGATTTACTGATGGCTACATTCATCAGTTCTTCAGTTACTGCCCCTGGACCAGTCGTAACCAAGTCCTGGCTGTACCAATAATATGTCTCACCCTCCGGTCGCACTACAAAGGTATCCATTTGTCGCTGTGCTTCCATACCCTGCATGGTTGGAACTACCGCTATGCCAAATATCTGCATTAAGTCTCTGCCCAAGAGATTTACTGAGCATTTTGCAGAAACAACAATTTTGCTTTTCTGGGTCATTCCTGAAATGGGGTCAGTTATTGCTATGTCATGGGAGAGTGACTCCCGATACAGCTGTCCATTAGCTGCTTTTACTAGTATGTAATTTGGTGATTTTGAATCTTCCGGTAGTTTGGAAGGATGTATCAAGGTCCATGAAGCCCCTGAGTTCCACAAAATTTGACTTCCCTCCCCTCTACCAAAAGTGTAACTTCCGGTTTTGTGTCTGCTAAGTAGAGCTCTAGGCTCAATAATGCCAAGTCCAAAATTTCATTTTCTTCATCATCTATGAATTTATGTACATCCTCTACCCCTTCTGTCACATCCTCTACCCTTGCTACCACACTTGCATTTGTCTTTTCCTGTTTGTTCTTATCCACTGATTTCTGACTATCATATAGTCATTCCTCACCCTCTTTATCTTCCGTAGTTACCTTTTTATTTAGCCTGCAATCCCTTGCCAAATGTCCTTTTTCCCGCATTTAAAACATTCACCCCTTTTCTTTCTTTCTTCAAAATCTTCTGATCGTTTATCAGATTGTTTGTTTTCCTGGGCATTTTTTTTACCCTTTTTTCCAGTTTGTACTACAAAAACCTCTGACCCATCTTTTACTGCAAATACTTGGGCTTTCTTTTTCTTTTTGCTATTAAAATGCCTTTCGGCATGTCTTGAGTATTCAAGTAATGCCTGTAATCTACTTGTACGATGATCTACCATGTGCTTTGTAATAAAGCTGCTAATGGGAGTAATACTGCCTTTTAAGAATGCATTCTTTAGCTGCTGCTCATATGGGGAATCATGTGTTTGATCTTTAGGTATCTGCATTCCGCAATGGTTATTAAAACATTCTAACAATCTAGCATAATATCTATCAACAGTTTCACCTTCTTGTTGTATGCACTGATTAATGCAAGTCCAATCAGCCCTAGGCTTCCATTTTGCAGAGATTCGGTCTGTCAGACCTTTTACTCTGTTATCCAGTTCTGCATTACTATGTGGGAGTGGTCTGAGCTCTGCGTCACGGGGATTCCAGCTGCCACTGATCATGTGCCAATCTGGACCTACAATTTGTCTAACTACTTTTTTTACTTTTTCTCCATTTAAATGGTAACTTAATTTCATGCCCTGTAAGTCTTTTAAGAATTTTCTAAAATTAACTTTCGGGTAGGGAATTCCCTCTGTGGCTTTCCAGATATCTTCCGGTGTCCACGGTCTATAAACTAAGAGAGTCGGATCCTGTCCTGCCTGTCCTGCCTGTGGATTTGGTACTTCTATGAGTAGACATATCTCTTCCTCACTTATAGCTTGTGAATTTCTATTCATTTCATATAATTCAATCTCCCCTCTCAAGTTACGTGTTCGAGACCTAGTCTCGATAGGATCCCTGACAAACGGTTTTGATTTTGCAGGAACAGCTGGGTATAGCGGAGGTGGATCAGCTTGTCCACTCACTTCATATTCTGGTAAGGGAAGCGGAGGGGGTGGAGGAGGGGCCGTTGCTATTACCAAGTTATTATCTTCTTTGTCTAAGAACATTGCTTTTGAATTTTTAATCTTTTGTTCCCTGCGATTTGCTTCCTCAAGCCACCTATGTGCCTGAGGGACACCTAATTGCCATTGCTTTTTTAGCTGACCTTTCGCGTCTGTTTTAAGTTGTCTGATGAGTTTAATAAGTGAAGATTTATTTAAATTACCATCAAATTTGTATTTATCAACCCATTTCGTATAGTACTTAACATTATCGGCATGCTGTAATTGCATATATTTTGCGTCGTCAGTTAGGGGCGGGTCTCGGGAAGTTTTCGTGCACTGATTTCCCATGTTGCCTTAGCTAAGCTGTAAATTGTTACGTAACCCTTCTTATCATGTGGTACCACGGTTTTACACCTTTTCACAGTTTATCTAGAATAACTGTCTACCTATTCTGTTTCCCTGATCTATGACAAGACAGTAACCTTTTTGTCCCTGATCTGCACATGCAAATATTCCTGACAAAAAACAGTTCTGCAACTAGTCCCTGATCTAAAACAGAAAAAAGGTAAATTCCTCCTTACCTGACCCTCCGTGAGTTGATCCACCGGATCATTGACTCGTCCTCCAATCCCAGATCAGAAACAGTGGCTGGCCTCTTTCGAACGACAATTCAGTCGGAGGTCTTTCAAAACAGAAGAGCCGATTTGGCCTCTTCTCCGTGCGGATAGATGCCACCGGGCCCAATTCTGACCTAGGCCTAGAGCGAGAGGTACTTTCCGGTCCAAAGGACCAAACTGTCAAAGGAAAAATATACTTTAAAAATTATCAAAACATGGTAGGTTCAGGTTAAGGCACTTTAATCTTGCAGCAAGGAGACAAAAATGTGCTGTTACAGAGTTTGTCTAACTAGAAACAGGAAATGCTTTCATTTTTATACACTTTTGAATAAGACATTGCCTACCAAGTTGACGTAACAAATTACAAGTCTTTTCATCATCACTTGTTGACCATTAGTCTCATGAATTTCTGCTGATTTATCAATTTTTGTGAGAAACTTCTTAAGGAAAACAACGTGGCCTTGGTTACCACCGGTTAGATACATGTTATGTTACCATTCAAGGTACTATGGCTAATTTAAGCACAAAGCTAGCAGTTCATTTCTCTAATAATCCTTTGTCTACATTATCTCTAAGCTTCTGCAGCTATACATGTTCTCATACTTCGAACAGAGCTGATTGTTTAGAATCATTACATTTACAGAATATAGCATTGTTCATTCATTCATTCCTGACCTAGCAGATAAGCACCTGCTTCTCAAGTACATTTCCAAAAGGCATAAACATGAATATTGCTGTGCTAGCAATTACTAGGTCAGAGGGCATCTTGCAAGTTTCAGAAAGCACACTGCAGTTTCAAAAAGCATCTTTTTCAGTTCTCATATGAAACTCAATTTATATGTAAAACAGTGCATATAAAATAGAATGAAAAATGTGTTAACTCTTTTAACTTCTAATTAGCATTAAGCATACACACATTAAAACATATTTTTCTGACAGGTTTCTAGACTGGGTAATTCTGATGCTATTTGTTTTCTAGATAAGCAGCAGGTTCTTCAGAGAGTAATCCAAGGATACCTTGCAGGCCAAGCATAGATCACCTCTCAGCAGTCTGTAAGAAACAGAGTACAGGCATAGGGCTTTGAGGTGGTCTGCACAGGACATATTGTTTATGCTCTCTATTCTTCTAGTAAGCAGCCTCTGCAAACATTCCAATCAGGTTCTTACCAAAGGAAGCACAGCACTAATTGATGGTCTAATGAGGGCTGAGTACAGTGAAACAGTGACCTCCTTGGAACTGACACATGAAGGTCAAAGGCTAGGTTACTGTCTACATGTGTTCCCAAATTCTGGACTATTGGGTTTGCTCTTAGGGGTGTATTGTGAATGTGGTAGTTTCCAGGTGTAGCCAACTTCCCAAAGGTTTTTGTTATGCATTTCCTGGCATTGAGGTTTAGACCATGGCACTGGCACCAATTATTTGTTTGTGTCAGACTTTCTTGGAGAGTTTTTGTGTTTTGGGGGGATTCTATGACTGCACCTAGTTTACAGTCATCTGCAAACTTAGTCTGCCAGAAGCCATTGAAGTTGACTTTGACTTCAGAGACATAGTTGCCAAAAAAGCAATGGATCCAGCACAAAGCTTTTTGTGGAGGGACTCCCGTATCCTGTTTTCTTGAGTCCTACCTGTGAGCCATTTGGCTATCCAGTGGATGACATAGGGGGTTATATCTAATTTCATGAGTTTATCTACAATGCCCATGTGAGGTATTGCATTGAATGCCTTATACAGGTCAAGGTAGGCAGTATGCAAAGTACTGCCCTCATCCACTGCTTTGGTGACCTTCCTGAAGAAATTGACCAAATTCAGTAGGCATGACCTGCCCTTGACAAAACCATACTTGTTTGGACCCAGTGTCTGAATATTTCCTGTGTCTTTATTTATCATTTCCATGATAATTCTTTCCTTGGCTTTGCATATGAGAATACACAGACTTCTAGATCTGAAGTTACCAGGGTCCACAGATGGCCTGCATTTGTGCAAAGGGATGAGAGTTGCAGTCCTCCATTTGCTTGTCATGAAGCCTGGCTATAAGCTACAGATAACAGATTCTAGTGGTCCTGATAGGTCATGTTTCGTGCTATTCAGGCGTCATCTTGGAATATTTTGGGTGGCTCATTGATGAGGTGTTTTTGGCCTTAGAGAGTGCATTTAGAGCCTGTTCCCTAGTTACACTTGGGAAAGTTATGTTCAACAATTTTTCCTGAGTAGTGTTTGAGAAGCCATGGGGTAACATTGTAGCTAAATGTGTCAGCCAGTAGAGTTGCTACATCTTCCAGCTCACTGTAGTTAGCTGATTTACAATTACTATGGCACATTGTTGTGTACTGCCTTTGTGGTTGTAGACATGGCTGATGAAAGCTTTGTGATTGTCCTTGGCCTTGGAGGCTATTGTTTACCAAAAATCAAGACTAAAAGACTTGAATGGCACTCTTAGCTGCTTGTTTAGATTAATGAGGGAGTTTTTATCTTGCTGGGCATTGCATTTCCAAATTTTTTTGCCATGATTTTCTTCCTTTTGTTATACAACTTATTGATGTTGGGATTCCACCATTTTGAATTGTTTTTTGAGTATGGCCTGTGCTTATTCAATGGTAGGTACAACTGTGTCTATCCAGCTATAAATATGATTGTATATGGTTTCTGTGAACAATTCTGCATGGGCAGCAATGTTCTCAGAGTCTGGGGTGGGGGAGGACTTGAAATATTGATAGCAGGAAGTCTGCCCTAGAGTAGCTCTTAAATGTTCCAGGGATAGCAGGGGTTTTCCCAAATGAGACAGCTTTATAGTACAACCTTACCATAAAGGACAATACACTACGGGGGTGCAATGTTCTCCAATGTTTGTGAGGACCAGATCCAGGATGTTGGGGCTAGCTAGTCCAACATGTCTGTGTTTACAAAGTCCAGAAATATCTGGGCCCCCATGTTTGGGGTCATGTATGATTAACAGTTTATAGTGGAGTAATTAGTCACCCATGAATATGGTATTGTGTTGGATGGGAAGTGTCTTCAGTACATTTAGGCATGTTCTATAGTCTCCTGGGTTGTAGAGGGGACTTATAACTTTCAAGGATGTGGTATTGGACTTTGCTTATGGTAATTTGGATTTGGAGAAGATCAAATCTGTCATACAGTTTGACTAGTCTTGAGATGAGTTTGTTTTTGATGGATTGTATAGAGTTCTTGAGCAAAGACGTTGAGAGGTAGGCTTTGAAAGGAAGTACATTACCCATACTCAGAATATACTTTACCTATTGTAGTTGCTGTCACAGCCTAAAACAAATGGAAGCCATGTTTAAGGTTAGGACTAGAGTTATGTTTAGAGCTAAAATTAGGTTTATTGTTATGGAGTATCTAAGTGTTGTGTTCTATAAGAGGGGATTTAGGACTCATCTCCCAAACAGTTCTGTAGATAACTCTGCATTATTCTGTTTTGCGCATTTACTTTTTCTTTTTTTAGTCTTATTTTTGGCCTAATGGTTGCTCCACCCCAAGACCATATAGCCATATCCTTGGCTGGTCCATTCATTCCTCCCTTGCCAAAATAGAAAGGCAAGAGTCAAAGACAATGGGTATCATCCTGTGGAATGTTAGTAGTTTTCACATATTCCTAACAGCCTGCCCCTGTTGGCCAACAGGCAGAGGACAGTGCCTGTCTATGCTATTCTGTTTGTGAATGTCTGCTTCTACACTTACAATGTCTGGCTGATGCGCATGCACATTTTGGTCAAGCTTGTTCTCCCAAAGCCCTGTGTGTTAGAATGCAGGATTCTAGGTGGCAATTAGAGCATCACCCCACTACACCATGACTTCAGAGAGAATCCTGGGACTGTTACTACAAATGGGCTACTGTAGTCTAGGTCTAGCCATCCTTCAAAAAGGAGTTCATACAAAGGGCTACGAGTGTAATAGTGGCACTTCGCTACCTTCATTTTCCTTAAGAGAAGCCACCATGACTGACAGAAAATAAGTGCAGCATTCTGAGGAACGTATGGAAAATTGTTTAGGGTTATAAGGAGGGAACTGTAATGAATTAGGTATTAGAACAGATACACTAGAGGACTTGAAAACAGTATGATTTACTGGGGGGGGGGTGAAGCTGAGTAAATATAGTTGTAGTGAGTGACATAAAGGAAAACGGTAAGGGAAACCTATGCCTGATTTTTATAAAACCCGACCGACAGTTGAATCTGTTAACCACGTACTTTACCACAACTTGTTACAATTTTAATTTATCTTTGACTGCCATTTCCACTGATATCATTGTCATTAATGCTTTGTCTTGTGTCACATCTTCTTTTGAGAACAATCTCTGTATATTTTAAACATTTACATCACATACAAATTTGTCTCTTAAAGTATCTGCTAGACCTCCTCTAAATGGGTAATATTATACTCAGGTTCTTCTGTTAAGTCTCTATAATCGCACTGAATTATATTTTTTCAGATAGTTGTTGCTATGAAACTGTGTAACATTCTTTATATTCTGGTACCCATAACCTTTAAAAACAATGCAACCCTTTTGTCATTCATATCATCAGTAGCTATACAATATATTTATGTTTTTTTATATATATATAAAGTTTCTAGTCTGGCACAATAGTATAGCACAACAGTTAGCATTGCTGCCTCATAGCTCTTTATTCTCTACTTTGGATAGCAGCTCTGGCACCTCCTGTGAGTAGTCTGCATATCATCTCTTGGTCCACATGGGTTTTACCTGGTGCTCTGGTTTCCTTTTATATCAACAAGACATACCAAAGGTGAACTATTGAGCCTCCAAAGTGCTCATACTATCCAGGGTCACTTTTTTTGCTATAAGTCTACTGAATGCAGGGTTAGGTTCTGGCTCTACTGCAACCCTGAAATGGACAAAATTTTTTGAAGAATTAACAAATCTAAAAAAGAAAGCTGTCAGAAGTTCTATAGTGGTACCAACAGCATTAATATGCCAGCATGTTTAACCTTTTTAAAAAATGTACTATTGTTCAGCCACATGCATTTCCCTAGTTGTTTAGGCTTTTCTGCAACACCCAAATCATTATACAAGCACTTTTTCATGCAATAAGCTGCAACAGCCAATGTTTTTGTAGGGTCAGTTATGAGAAGTTGACACATAACCCACTGACGACAAACTGAATGAGTTAAACTTGTTGAACAATACACCCATCAGACCTGTGAGTGATACCACAAAAAGGCATTTTGTTACAGGGGGGAGCTCATCAACCTGCCTTGATTATACTATGATTATTTGACTGACAAGTTAATATATGTAAAGAGGAAAATGGTGTAAAGGTGAAAAAAGTACTCGCGTTATTGTGATTTTGAAGCACACTGGATAAATGCGAGTCTACTCAGTCTGGGAGTTTGGTATCAGGAAAATTGCATTCCTCAAGATATCATGCATTAGATCCATCAGATGGAAGGTATCCTGCTTTTCATCAACACATTACTAAGTCTGTTTGCACTTTGAAATAATGATTGGCCTTTTATGTTTGCGTAAGAAATCACATATTACCTGATATCTTTCCACATAAATCTGTCTGCAGTAAAACATAAAACTTATTATTATTGTTTTACATAGCTTGTTTACTCAAAAAAATCACGCTGTTTATTTCAATGTTTCATCATCTTGCCGCATTTTAATAAAAATTCATTGCATGTTTCCATCAGCCTAATCACTATTACATGGAATTAATTGTAAATTAATCACGATATTACTGTTTTACCAATAAACAAATTTTATAGCTGATGCTATAAAACATCATTTTATCTTAAAAAACTCTTGATTATGTTACAAACCTATACTGCATAACTCATTACAAATTCTTATTTGTATGTATATAATCAACTATAATCTTCTTTTTTACAGGTATTTTACTCATGCAACCACAAGTATGTCTTGTTGTTCTCATGAGTTTTTTTTTTCACTTCTGATGTACTGCACTTTCTAGTTTTTGGTGAAATCTTACTCCCTTTTTTAATCAGACATTGATCTTATACACATGAACCAGCCTCAATACCAGTTTTTGTATATCTGTACAGCATACCATTTTGCTGTCACTGTTATAATAAATACTTGAAGACAGAGATATGCAATGTGCAGCTTTTACTTTCTGCTAGCATTGAACTCACTCTCCACAATGGAAATTTTATGTGTGTGTGTGTGTGTGTGTGTGTGTGTGTGTGTGTATATATATATATATATATATATATATATATATATATATACATACACACACATACACACTCATTAGCTGACAGGAAAATGGTGATATATGGGAGCTATGAATTTAATCAAATGGCATCCTGGTTGACAAAATTTTGTCAACTAAGCAGATGGTCAACAGATGTGTGAGATCATCCTTCTGGGTGCAGGGGGACTTGCCTCTTGCAAAAAATTATATATGTCTGCCTTTCTTTCGTTTTAATTTTGCATGTGTTGAGGTTGTTGCTCGAGGCATGCATAGTAGCATGTCAGCTTTTTGCATCTGAAAATGTGAATGTCAGCATTTTGGTCTTTTGATTATATATAAAATATATGTTTGCTCTTTCAGTTATATTCAGTGGACCTATGTATACATATACAGTCATTCACTGAAAGGGTAATGCATATAAATATATCTGTATAAATAGATAATATATATTACATATAATTATAAATAATTACAATTAATTTTTATATATATATATATATATATATATATATATATATATATATTTATATTTATACAGAGACAGAGAGAGAGAGCGAGATACAGTTATAGATGAAAAAACACAAAAAGGCAAGCACCTCCAAATGGCAAGTCTGTGAAAAATAATTCAATAGTTTTCTTGTAGTAAAACGCTAGCTCCTTATGCAGGAATTTTCCGTTGGTATGTTAAACACCTTCCAACACCAATAAAAGCGCACTTCATACAGATAAACGAGAACTTAACGCAAGATTTATTTAATAATAAATAAAAACGTTTTCGCTGTAGTCCAAGCTCCAGCTTCTTCAGAGACTGATTTAAAAAAACCGCCAAATCCCAGCTTTTAAAATTCCTGCATAAGGAGCTAGCGTTTTACTACAAGAAAACTATTGAATTACTTTTCACAGACTTGACATTTGGAGGTGCTTGCCTTTTTGTGTTTTTCCACTTGTTTCCAGTGTCAGTGTGTTCCCGAATACAGTTATAGATACTTGTGTCTATATGGGTCCACTTTACTTACTTGAAGAGCCACATCACCGACTTTCACATCACCAAGACGACAGCACTGAAAAACCAGAAGACCGACATCCGGAACACCGACTTTCAACTAGAGGTAAGTAACCGCTTGGCCACCCCTTTGAACTTTGCCCCTTACACCCACTGTAGTGCGATATTGGAGTTGTTATATTTAGTTATGGGGGTGTGGGGGGCATAGCCCCCCATATTGGTGGGTTTAATTTTGTTTGTTTGTTTTTTTGGGGGGCGGATGGCCAAGTGGTTACTTACCTCGAGTGGAAAGTCAGTGTTTGGGATGTCGATCTTCTGGTTTTTTGGTGCTGTCATCTTGGCGGTGTGAAAGTCAGGGATGTGGCTGTTCAGGTAAGTAAAGCAGACCTGTCTATATAGATGCATATACAGGCATATGTGTGTTTCATGCATACATAACTTATGCTATCACTGCAGCTTTGCAATAACAATCATTTTACCTCTTGTACAACGTGGCATAGCTTGGCACCTCCTAGTAGGACACAATTTGCATTAAATGTGTTATACTGCTTAGGTTCAATGCATGAATAAATATTATTGGTATCCAAATACTGATGTTGAAATCTCAAGTCATAAACTCTGTAACTATTTAATGCCCAAAAGCAATAAAATGGTCACATACTTAAGTATTACATGCTTTTCTGAACTTTGAGCACACTGGTAGCATGCTTTATCATTATGGTGCCATAAATATTAATCAGCTTAGTAACAAAAAGGTTTCACAAAGTCTCATGTGATACAATGGTTTTAACATACTTTTAAAAGCCTGTATACAAATTCAGAATATCTGCAGTCTTTATGCAGCCTGACTCAGTTGGCAATAAGCATATGCTGCTTAGGCACAAAGTAGACTGCCTTTCCCATGAGATTAATGTCTGTGTCAGGCGGAAAGGTCCTGTTGTTCCATGATCAGAAAGTACAAATAATGCACATGATAATATCAGCCTTTACAAAGCAAGATAAAAATGATGTGTTATGCTGTTATGTTGTTATAAACCAATATTAAACTGCACTAATTAGTAAAATAGTTCACAAGCTAAATGCTTACATAGCTTATTTTTGGATTTATGCAGCATTGCCACGTTTTGTTCAACGGCCACTTTTAAGTAGGATTTGACAACTATCATGGCAGTGCAGAAAGAAACTCCCCTCCACCTAGCCCTGATGAGATGGGCGTACTTAGATCAAAAACATGAAGAATTCTCTGGGTTCCCATGTAAAGTGGGCAAGATGCCATATTGATGCCTCCTGTTCAGCAACCAGCAGAAAATGTGCCACTGTAGACTGTACGTACAGCAAATAAGACTGCTCATAAAACCCATTCTGCAAAAGTAGCTCTCAAATTGCAACACCTGGGGAAGGAAAAATCCCTGAAAGTAAATGTCTTCGGCAATGCTTCACATGATGCCTCACATGGAAACTTCCTGATTGTGGCACTCTAGGGGGTCATTTGATTATTCTGATGGGAAAACAAAAAAAAATCACAACTCTTTGCTGGATGTCAAAATGAATTAGAAAACCCTGGTTCTGTGGCATAGAAGGATGAAGTCCTGACTACGATCCAGATGACCCGAGATCAGGTAGTGGTTAGGTCACTGGAAAGCTGGCCAGGGGAAGGTGGAAGTGAATAGTTTACACCAGCTCATCTATCCTGCGGCCAGGGAAATGCTGGTTCCAGTCAGCTAAACTGTCCCCATGCGATGTTTGCAACAATTGCTGCAGCATGATGGGATGTAGGAACTGGGTTTGACATTCCAAGCGATTGATGGTAGCCCTCATAGGTGCATTCATGTGTGTCTCTTGAGTATCATGGGCATCTATACAGGAGAGGGCATGTTAAAAGGGAGAAAACCAAGGATTTTATTGATGGCCTCTGTCCATAAGGGACATGGATGGGAAATCATAAATGTAACCCTGGTCTGGCCCCCAGTTACCAAGGTTTCGTTTGAATAGCATCAGGGATGAACTCTGTTTTACATGGATGGGGAGCATATCAATAGTGTGGGGATCCTTTGAGACATATCTGTCTCTCTAGCACATTCTGTTTATGTCACAACAAATTTCAGATCCCCGGATCTAGAGTTTCTGGTGCTGTACTTTGCCTGTAGGAGACTGAATACAGAGACAGAGCCTTTAAGTGATCAACGTAGGACAGGGTATTCATGTCCTGAATTCTCATGGTGAAAAGCCTTTGTGGGCTTTCTACCTGTTACAAGCAAGTGGTTAGATACATACCAAAGGGAGCATCGTATTTACTGATATGTCTGATAAGGGCCATGTAAAGTGGTACTATAACATCCTTGGTCCTGGTTGACATACCATTACCTATAAGTCGGGTGACATAGAATGATTTTCTTACTATCTTAGCTACAAGATAGTAAAAGACCAGATTGCTGCCTAAATATGTTCCCAGATCCCTTACTACTGGGTCACTTCTTAGGGGTGTTTTATCGATGAAATAATTATCGTGATTTGATAGTTTCCCAAAGGGCATCAAAATACATTCCTTGTCATTGTGTTTTAAGCCATTGATTTGACACAAGTCATTTGCCCATGTTAAACCATCTTGAAAAATGTTGCTGTCTTGGGGGGAGTCTATAATAGTTCCCAATTTACAGTCATTTGCGAACTTAGTCATCCAGAGGCCTTGAAAGTTAGCCTTGACCATGGACGCCAGAACCATAGAGTGAGGGGGAGGGAGCACCCTCCCCACTTTTACAGCTGCAAGAAGACCTGTCTCTCAGCATACCAGAAAAATGGATTTTTTTTAAGGAGGACCCAAAACGCAGATTCCCATGCATGCAATGCACATTAACATGGATTTAAACACAAGCGCGGGTGGAAGTAACTAACTAGCTTAGCCGTTCCTTATCGCTAAGGAGATTATATTTTCTTATCATATCAGTTTCCAAGTGCTGATCAGTAAGGAGATGATGTTTTCTTATCATATTTAGGTTTTCCTCCTAGTGTTTGTGTTTCGGTACACATTGCCACTGCGGTAGTAACCTAACTAGCTTTAGCTTAGCTGTTCTTTCTTATCATATCCAGTGTTCGTCATTCTTCTTTATGCTGTGTGTTTGTGTTTGTGTTCTCTTTCTTGCTGCTGCCAGAGTCGTGGTGTGTGTGTGTGTGTGTGTGTGTGTGTGTGTGTGTGTGTGTGTGTGTGTGTGTGTGTGTGTGTGTGTGTGTGTGTGTGTGTGTGTGCGTGTGTGTGTGTGTCCATGTTCTCTTTCTTGCTTGTCATTTGGGTTATATACGACAGAGGATAGTGAAGTGTGTATACAGGATACATCTAATGCTGAATCACTATGTCCATTGGTTAAGATGACAATGACATTAAAATCTCTGTACCAATTCTATAGTTATCCGAGCCACTTAGACTTCGGCACCCAACATCACTTTGGAGATCTTTATAGAAAATTTTCATGAACCAAAGCAGAGTTTATCTTGTGGGTTTCCAAACCATTGCACTAATTTTGCAGTTTGCAGCTGTAAGAAGAAAGACTGGACAAGAACTATTTAGGGTCATTTTGCCATGTATTTTAACCCTGCAAAATCCACTTCAGACCAAGCTTTTGCAAATTCTGTGATGGCTTTCCCATTTTGTAAGTATTTCCAGTAAAAATACCTGGGACATTTGCGGTTTCATTGACTTAAAACTAAGTAAAGTACCACCATAGTCATGCAGTCTTTAAAGCTGGGAGTTCAAATGCTTTTACAAGCAGTACCTGATCTGTACATGCCAAACTTACTTCAGGGGTTGCTGTGGGTCAGTGCCTTTCTTTGTATCAGTTACACTTGACAAGTACCACTCACTTATCTGGTACTGATTCAGTTCTCTCTCTTGCTGCTGCCAGAGTTAAGGTGTGTGTGTGTGTGTGTGTGTGTGTGTGTGTGTGTGTGTGTGTGTGTGTGTGTGTGTGTGTGTGTGTGTGTGTGTGTGTGTGTGTGTGTGTGTGTGTGTAAAATGTGTAAAATACCCCAGTTAGGTATACCTCTTCATTAGTTACAGATCCCTTTAATGTGGAATTATTTATATGACTCACTTCTGCAGAGGTTTTGCATATTTACTGATAATGGTAGATTGCAATCACAGAAGTTTCAGTGGCCTTTTATGGTTGAAATTTTCTGAAATAAGTAGTTTGTCATTATTGGTTCATATTTTGTTTCATTGCTTACTAGAAGACTGTTCAAAACTACACATTTAAAGCACATTCTGACAAGTGGTGCTGTGTTATACAAGGAATATAATTTAATACAATCAGGAAGGTGAATCAAAGAATGCATACATGTATGCATGGCCCTAAAAATGTGTAAGGAGCCTATGGTTTGAAAATAGCCCAGAGGTAAGCTTAGAACTCCACTGGCCAGATGCAAAATGACTGTGGGTTTTTATGCTCTGATCTCTCAACCTCTTAGGGCAAGAATTGGGAGAAAGTGTGAAAGGCTCAAAATCATGGCAGATGTTAAGCTGTACTGCTCACCAAAGCAATGGATGAAGGTAAAAAAAAAATGAAAGGAAATACCAAAGGGCTTTAGATGACTAAGTTTGAGATGACTGCAAGCTAGAAGCAGTTATTGAATCTCCAAATGATTTAACCATCGTGCAGGAAGGTTTGTCCCAAACAATAACTGGTGCCAGAATCATGAATTGAAACTAAACTCCAAAAAATACATTATCATTTCCTTTGGGAAGTCATCTACTCCAGGGAACTGCCAAACTGACAATGCCCCCTGAGAAATGACCCAGTTGTTTGGCATTTTGGGAACTTGTGTGTACAGTGACCTAATTTTTGACCAATGTGCTCAGTCATAAAGTCTTTCTGTAGCACACAACTTATAAACAAATTCATTGTGACTAGATCTACAGATGTTATTGTCCCTCTTTATAAAGCCCTCATTAGGTCAATCATTTTGTGCAATGCCCACTTTGCCACATATCTGTCCAGACCCATGCAACAGTTGGAATACCCACAGAGATACCTTAATAAAAGGATACAAGTCCTAAACAATAAGTCTTGCATGGACGATCTCAAAGATGTATCACCACGCTCAGTGTCCTAGGGCTAATATACAATTATCAGCCACGGCATAGGTAAGACCAATCAGAAAATGTTAATTCAAGCACCAAAAGGGAATTGGCTAAGCTTAAAATTTCCTCCAAGTGAACCTATATTGTGGTAGTAAATAGTTTTAAAAAAAATTGCCCTTTTTAGATCACTAAGTGCTCCTCTCACCCTCTGCCCCCCCCCCACACACACACACACACACACACACACACACACTCTTCAACAGCTTCTGGCATCTATGGCTTTATCTTCTTTGAAGTACATGCCAAAAACAAGAGGGCCCAGAACAGAGCCCTGGGGTACTTTGCTGGTGACCAGTCTCTAGATAGAGGCGGTTTTACTGATCTAGACTTCTTGGGCCCTGTTTGTGAGCCAGCCCACAATCCAGTGAGTTATGCAGGGACTTATGCCTATCTAAGAGATTTTGTTAACAATGCCTCAGTGGGGCTTTGTACTGAATGAATTGGCTAGGACTAGATAAGCTGTATACACTGTTTTACCTTTGTCCATTGCCTTGGTGACCATGTCAAAGAAATCTGCAATTTTAAATAGGCATGATATTCCCTTAAAGACAAATTGGAATGGGTTCAGTGTCTATAGATTGGCAATATCCTTGTTTATCATTTCCATGATAATTTGTTCCATGGCTTTGCATATTAGGCTTGTTAGACTGATGGGTCTGTAGTTTTCTGGGTCAGTTGATGGTCCACCCTTGTGGAGTGGAATGACTATTGCAGTCCTTCATTCACTTGTAACATAACCTGTTTCAAGGCTGTAGCTGATGAGTGGCTCAAGTGGTCCTGATAGATCATGTTTTAGACTGTTCAGGAGGCAACCAGGGATGTTATTGGGATGTATGGAGGTAATGTTCTTGGCTTTAGTGAGTGCTGTCAGAACCTGGTCCCTACTAATAGCTGGGAGAAGTATGTTGGAGGGGATTTAAACCTTTGGAGCTGGGCGGAGTGGGGGGGTGAAGTTTGAGCTGAATTTATCAGCTAATAGATTTGGTACACCACCCTGATCGGTGAAGGTGGTACCATTCACCGCCAGTTCAGCACACTGCTGTGTGTTACCTTTAAGGTACCAGCTGAAGAAGCTGAAGAAGGCCTTGTGATTGTCTTTAGCCTGCAAGACTATCCTGCACTCATGGTTGGCCTTGTTGGACTTAGACCTCTTAGTTTCCTGTTTAGTTGTACAAGAGAGTATTTATCTTTAAGGGAGTTGCTCTTCCTGATTTTGGCCATAAGTTTTCTTCTTTTACTATATACTAAGTAATTCCCACACCAGTGGGGGTATGTTTTAAATGTTTGTTTTGGGTTTACTTCAGGTATGTACTGAACCTTCTATGCAGCCATTAACATGTCTGTATAAGGATTCTGTGAATAATTCTGCACAAGTAGGTGTGGTCCAGGAGTAACGGAGAGCCTTGAATTTTTACAGACTATCACTTAATAGGATGTAACTTGCTTTAGAATACTTTCTGTTACTGGTTTAACTCGGTTTTCTGGGTTGATTTTTACTTCAAAGGAGACAGCTTTGTGATCCAACCTCACAAATGAGGACATGACACAGGGGGGAGGAACACTCTCCCATGTTGGTGACTACCAGATTCAGTATGTTTGGTCCTTTGGTGGAGGCATGCATATCTGTTCTAGGGTGTTTGTGTTAATAAAGTCCAGGAAGCATTGTTCCTGTGAGTCTGAGGCAGTATAAGTTTCCAAGTCTTCAGAAGGGTAGTTAAAGTCACCCATGAATAGGATGTTTGGTTGGATGGTGAGTGTCTGTAGTAGGTTTAGGTCAGAGTCATGATACTCTAGAGACATAGATGGTGACCTACAGCTAGCTATGATATGGTGAGGGACCATATCTATGATGACTTGCACATGGATGAGCTCCATGGTACCATCCTGGTTGACCAACATGGAGCTATGTTTGTTGCTAACACAGATTGAGATACCTCCATCTTTGGCCCCAATCTGTGCTGTTGTTGGTCTAAATGTGTGGAAGGTTATGTAGCCTTGCACTGATGGAGTACTTTCTATAGCTTTAAACCAAGTCTTGGTTATGGCACATATGTCTACATTCTTCAGAGTGTGGAGTTTTTTGTTTAGGCTCCTAGCATTGACAACAACAGCTTAAGGTTGCTCGAAGACTTTTTTCGCTATGTTGGTAGTTTTGTCTTTTTGGCATTGCCCAAAAAAGGCAATAACAAGGTGGATAAAGTTTTATCCAACATCCAAAAGCCTAGTTGGTTCAGATGCAGTCCATCCTTAGCAAATGAATGTTTCTTAAACTCTACCCTCCTGGCATGGTGACATTATACTGTGAGACTAGGCAGACAGTGAGGCATGACTTTGAAGACATGTGCACCCTGGAACCTAAGGCATCACTGCCTCCTTGGTCATCCTTCACACCATCCCTGCAATCATTCCCTGGCCTTCACCTGAGCTTAATGAGCAATTGGCCTACCCACTACTGCCTCCCACCCCCACCCCATGATAGGCATACTCACAGTCATGTATTATGAACTTGAAAACATATTATAAAAACAAACTACAATGTATTGCTTTTCCACATCAGTAAGTTAAAGTCTTTTTCTCTTTTCTAAGTTTCTCACATTGTAGTTTAAGTTTGAACCTGTTGCTCCTCACTACTACTCTGTCTTGAAAACAATTTAATTCTGTTGTAGTCTCCTTGCATTTTGTTAGAGATGAAACTATTATAATCTGTATTTGGCTTGATGAATTCTATTTCTTGCTATGACTGTACCTTATTGTACTGTTTTGAAATGCTTATTATATGTGTTCTGCTGTATTGCTTTGTACCAACATTTGTATTCTACTAAATTACTTATATCTTGCCAGCTAGCACTTATTGGAAACCCTGTCATCCTGCACTGCTGTTCAGTTTTGTTGACTGTATTTCTTGTTGTTGTACTAACTGAACTACACTAATCAAAATGCTGAGACCACCTTAAACTTCCATCTTGTTATCATATTTTATCAGCTGTTGGCTACCCAGTCATGATTACTACTTGTTGTATGACTTAAAAATAACTGGGTTAAACTTAGTGGCATTTTTTACTTTAAAAGAAAGCTATACTAAAAAAAAATAGACTCCGACAGCAGATAAACATACAGCCTGTGCATTTTGACAACTTTCCTCCCAACAATGTGGTTAAAAATGTTTGTATTTTATTATACCTCTTATTCTGCAGTTCATTTGATGGTTACCAGCCCCTACCATTGTACTAAATGAATTGCATTAAGTACTCTGACTAAAAACACTATTCCTAAGTCATTCTACAGCATTCATCAGCTAAATGTACTGTTGTCTGGGGTTGTTCTGTTAGATACCCATACCTGTCAACAACTTAATGCAAGAATTCTAGACAAAGCCATAATAATTCAAGAAAGACAGGCCCAAAATCAGAGACTAATTTTAAATATTGTACTTATAAACTTAGAAAGTTGCCAGAATAACAGGTTTTGCATTAGCCCTCATTTTCTGAAGGATGTGAAGTCTGAAACTCACATCTGTCATTGTTTAGTGACTACAGTCCATAAATGATTTGACAGAAAACCCCAGTTTTTACCAGGAACAGATGACAAATATGTGGCAAATGTCTGGGTGTTCTACAAAATTCTGGACAGTAGAAGAGTATGTGGATACCCACTTGTGATCATACCTGCATAGATGCTACAAATCATTGTTATCTATAACAATGCTGTAACTACTGCTCTACCTGGGAATGCTCCTGTTACACTATACCCAGGAATGCACCTATTATACTGCACCTGGGAATGCTCCTGTTACACTATACCCAGGAATGCACCTATTATACTGCACCTGGGAATGCTCCTTTTGTACATTACTGGAGAATGCTGCTTTTTGTATTGTACCTGGGAATGCTCCTGTTACACTATACCCAGGAATGCACCTATTATACTGCACCTGGGAATGCTCCTTTTGTTCTGTACATGAGAATGCTCCTTTTTGTACTGTACCTGGGAATGCTCCTTTTGTACAGTACCTGAGAATGCTCCTTTTTGTATTGTACCTGGGAATGCTCCTGCCATACTCTACCTGGGAATGCTTCTGCTATACTCTAACTGGGAGTGTTCCATTTATACTGTACCCTGGGAATGCACCTTTTATACTGTACCTGGGAATGCTCCTTTTGTACTGTACATGAGAATGCTCCTTTTTGTACTGTACCTGGGAATGCTCCTTTTGTACAGTACCTGAGAATGCTCCTTTTTGTATTGTACCTGGGAATGCTCCTGCTATAATCTACCTGGGAATGCTACTGCTATACTCTAACTGGGAGTGTTCCATTTATACTGTACCTGGGAAATGCACCTTTTATACTGTACCTGGAATGCTCCTTTTGTTCTGTACATGAGAATGCTCCTTTTTGTACAGTACCTGGGAATGCACCTTTTGTACAGTACCTGAGAATGCTCCTTTTTGTATTGTACCTGGGAATGCTCCTGCTATACTCTACCTGGGAATGCTTCTGCTATACTCTAACTGGGAGTGTTCCATTTATACTGTACCCTGGGAATGCACCTTTTATACTGTACCTGGGAATGCTCCTTTTGTACTGTACATGAGAATGCTCCTTTTTGTACAGTACCTGGGAATGCACCTTTTGTACAGTACCTGAGAATGCTCCTTTTTGTATTGTACCTGGGAATGCTCCTGCTATACTCTACCTGGGAATGCTTCTGCTATACTCTAACTGGGAGTGTTCCATTTATACTGTACCCTGGGAATGCACCTTTTATACTGTACCTGGGAATGCTCCTTTTGTACTGTACATGAGAATGCTCCTTTTTGTACTGTACCTGGGAATGCTCCTTTTGTACAGTACCTGAGAATGCTCCTTTTTGTATTGTACCTGGGAATGCTCCTGCTATAATCGACCTGGGAATGCTACTGCTATACTCTAACTGGGAGTGTTCCATTTATACTGTACCTGGGAATGCACCTTTTATACTGTACCTGGGAATGCTCCTTTTGTACTGTACATGAGAATGCTCCTTTTTGTACAGTACCTGGGAATGCACCTTTTGTACAGTACCTGAGAATGCTCCTTTTTGTATTGTACCTGGGAATGCTCCTGCTATACTCTACCTGGGAATGCTTCTGCTATACTCTAACTGGGAGTGTTCCATTTATACTGTACCTGGGAATGCACCTTTTATACTGTACCTGGGAATGCTCCTTTTGTACAGTACTGGAGAATGCTCCTTTTTGTATTGTACCTGGGAATGCTCCTGTTACACTATACCCAGGAATGCACCTATTATACTGCACCTGGGAATGCTCCTTTTGTACAGTACTGGAGAATGCTCCTTTTTGTATTGTACCTGGGAATGCTCCTGCCATACTCTACCTGGGAATGCTTCTGCTATACTCTAACTGGGAGTGTTCCATTTATACTGTACCCTGGGAATGCACCTTTTATACTGTACCTGGGAATGCTCCTTTTGTACTGTACATGAGAATGCTCCTTTTTGTACTGTACCTGGGAATGCTCCTTTTGTACAGTACCTGAGAATGCTCCTTTTTGTATTGTACCTGGGAATGCTCCTGCTATAATCTACCTGGGAATGCTACTGCTATACTCTAACTGGGAGTGTTCCATTTATACTGTACCTGGGAAATGCACCTTTTATACTGTACCTGGGAATGCTCCTTTTGTTCTGTACATGAGAATGCTCCTTTTTGTACAGTACCTGGGAATGCACCTTTTGTACAGTACCTGAGAATGCTCCTTTTTGTATTGTACCTGGGAATGCTCCTGCTATACTCTACCTGGGAATGCTCCTGCTATACTCTAACTGGGAGTGTTCCATTTATACTGTACCCTGGGAATGCACCTTTTATACTGTACCTGGGAATGCTCCTTTTGTACTGTACATGAGAATGCTCCTTTTTGTACAGTACCTGGGAATGCACCTTTTGTACAGTACCTGAGAATGCTCCTTTTTGTATTGTACCTGGGAATGCTCCTGCTATACTCTACCTGGGAATGCTTCTGCTATACTTTAACTGGGAGTGTTCCATTTATACTGTACCCTGGGAATGCACCTTTTATACTGTACCTGGGAATGCTCCTTTTGTACTGTACATGAGAATGCTCCTTTTTGTACTGTACCTGGGAATGCTCCTTTTGTACAGTACCTGAGAATGCTCCTTTTTGTATTGTACCTGGGAATGCTCCTGCTATAATCTACCTGGGAATGCTACTGCTATACTCTAACTGGGAGTGTTCCATTTATACTGTACCCTGGGAATGCACCTTTTATACTGTACCTGGGAATGCTCCTTTTGTTCTGTACATGAGAATGCTCCTTTTTGTACAGTACCTGGGAATGCACCTTTTGTACAGTACCTGAGAATGCTCCTTTTTGTATTGTACCTGGGAATGCTTCTGCTATACTCTAACTGGGAGTGTTCCATTTATACTGTACCCTGGGAATGCACCTTTTATACTGTACCTGGGAATGCTCCTTTTGTACTGTACATGAGAATGCTCCTTTTTGTACAGTACCTGGGAATGCACCTTTTGTACAGTACCTGAGAATGCTCCTTTTTGTATTGTACCTGGGAATGCTCCTGCTATACTCTACCTGGGAATGCTTCTGCTATACTCTAACTGGGAGTGTTCCATTTATACTGTACCTGGGAATGCACCTTTTATACTGTACCTGGGAATGCTCCTTTTGTACTGTACATGAGAATGCTCCTTTTTGTACAGTACCTGGGAATGCACCTTTTGTACAGTACCTGAGAATGCTCCTTTTTGTATTGTACCTGGGAATGCTCCTGCTATACTCTACCTGGGAATGCTTCTGCTATACTCTAACTGGGAGTGTTCCATTTATACTGTACCTGGGAATGCACCTTTTATACTGTACCTGGGAATGCTCCTTTTGTACAGTACCTGAGAATGCTTCTTTTTGTATTGTACCTGGGAATGCTCCTGCTATAGTCTACCTGGGAATGCTCCTGTCATACTCTACCTGGGAATGTTCCTGTTATACTCTACCTGGGACAGCTCCTACTATACTCTTCCTGGGAGTGCTCCTTTTATACTGTACCTGGGAATGCACTTGTTATACTCTACCTGGGAATGTTCCTCTTATATGCTACATGGGAATGTTCCTGCTATACTCTACCTGGGAACTGTAGCTGGGAGTGCACCTTTTGCACTGTACCTAGGACTACTCCTGTTGTACTCAAGAATGTAGGTTTTATATTCTAACTGGGAATGCACCTCTTGTATTTTAACTGGGAATACTCCTGCTATACTCTACCTGGGAATTTAGGTTTTATACTGTAGCTGGGAGTGCTCCTTTTATACTGCACCTGTGAGTGCATCTTTTGTACCCGTACCTCAGACTGTTACTGTTATACTTTACCTGGGAATGATCCTGTTATATTGTACCTGGGAATATATCTGTTATACTGTACGTGGGAATGATCCTTTAATCCTGTACTTGGAAATGCTGCCTTTATACTGTTGCACTAAGTATATATCTACAAAAATATCACTGGTGCTGAAGAGGTTATTGATTCCATTCACTTTTCTGCTGTTTGATTAACTTGTCAAGATTGGAAGCTGTCACTGTCTTGTTCTGGTTGAGTACGCCTTAAACCCTTTTTATATTCTTTTAACATCTTCCTAATCCTATCTAAACCTCTATATAACTTAATCACATCTCACCATAAATGACGTTCTCTCTTTACTATTCTCAGTCAAATACAATTCTGTGTGATTGTTTAATCTCCCTTAAATCACAAAGATTGCTTTCAAGTCCAATGTATGCAGAACACATACTTGTTAAATACTTCTCCTGGGGAAATTAACTTAAATATTTCTTTTGGTGAACTTACATGGCTGGTTACCTGCTCTGTTTGTAGCTCTGGCTTGAACCTGACAAAGGTCCACAGACATCAGTGCTGTACCCTGGTTAACAATAAATAAACAAGCAAACAAGTACTGCAGTTGATAAATTTAGCTTTCCCTAGTTTTAGAAATTCTGGCTGTTAAAAACGTAACAAGTATAACGGTCATACAATAATAGGTAAATTCTACCATTTCCTTTTAAAACCATAACTTATAACATTTGTACTATGGACACTGATTTGGGTGGTAAAATTTAGTGCACACACTTCCCATAATTTGGTAAAATCATGCCTTAGATATTACTATAGGTGTTGGACTTCATGTGTTTCTCATTTTTTGGCAACATAAACCCCCTCATGCTACAATTGTATCTGTCCTGCTGTTTTGTATGGTCTCTCTTATACAGCAATCCATGCCAGCCTCATTAACTACCTTTTTATTTCTCTTTTTTTTGCCCACACTGGTCAGGATTACATTCCACCCGTACCTACTTCTTTGGCCAGCACTTGCCAAGTTCAGACAGTGTAACAGCGGTCTCATGCTTAGTGATAATCCACTACTGTTCTCCAACAATGACACAATCTGTGAAAGATTTAAGTACTTATTTAAACAGAAGGCTGACCTCTCACCACAGTCGTTATGTGGTAAGCAACTCACTCACACTGCAAAGCACATCAGCACCACCTCCAAGTTCTGCTGAGGTGGTTAAGATATCTGTACTAAGCCTCTGAGACAACATATTATAAGCACTCACCATCTAGATCATACTACAACATATAAACTTACACTGTTCACTCCTGTATCCAGTACATACCTCCTCCAGGCATTACCAGGGATGTGAACCTAAACCCTTAAGGTCCACAATGTCCACATCTGCCCAAATGAATGTTTTGGTCATAGGTGACTCCATAACTAGACACACCAACTCCAACATTACCAAACTGAACAACAACAACAACCACCATAGGGTGACTAAGTTCTTTCTAGAGCCATGACCTGTGATGTAATGAGAGCCATAAGGTTCCTCAAGCCTGGTAAATATGTACACATCCTGGTGGTAGCTCATGCAGAGGTGAACAATCTTAGGCCGTATACCCAGCATGATAAGGTGAATGACATTATGGAGCAGGGTCTACATCATACCATCGAACAACAAAATGTCGACTTACCTTTCACTAGCATGAAAATATCGAAGCTGCACTTCATTGAAACTGCAAGGGAAAGAAATTGGTAGGCCAGCAACGAACACGACATAAAAATAAACACTTTTAAGTGGGGGGCTTTGTCCCCAACACCCCACCACATGGGGGCTATGCAACCCGTAACCCCCAACTACATATTCTAACTCCGAGATCGCACTACAGTTGGGGAAAGGACAGATGTAACAGTGGCAGTAGATGAAGTGCAACTTTGACATTTCAGTGTTGATGAAAGGTAAGTCAACATTTTTATTATTTGATTTTATGATATAGACCCATGGAGTATGCTATCAATGCATCCAAAACTAGAGACACTACTCTTGGTATGTAGCCTGCCATCATCAAGAATGATGCCTTTGGAACTGGCTAAGCAGTTGGTGGAATTCTAGGGGGAATCCAGCGTGTACCAGGGACAGCTTGCATCTCTATCATGGCTTTTACATACAAGCTAAAGCTTTTGCTGCTCTGTAGTGCCTTTTTAGGCACAGTCCGTCTCCTAGACATTTCAGCATAGTAAGTTCTAATTCTGACTATGCCAAGGTGTCTTTACTCAGTACATTGACTAGGAATATGTAGCAGCATGTCAGTGACTTCCTCTGCGATAGATAGTTTGCAGATGACTAGTGTGTTTGTGTGTGTGTGTGTGTGTGTATGTGTGTGTGTGTGTGTGTGTGTGTGTGTGTGTGTGTGTGTGTGTGTGTGTGTGTGTGTGTGTGTGTGTGTGTGTGCATGCGCACACTCTTGTGTGTACATGTATGCCATGTGTTAGTATTTTGTGCATGTGAGGATGGTGTTGGTGTATCAGTGTCAATGTACTGGCTGAAAGTGCATGTAGGTATGCAGGGAGACTGTAAATGTGATGGTATGTGTTATAGGGATGATGGTGTTTTATAAGTGTGCATGGGAACAGAGGACTGTGGTTATGATAGTGTGTGTTTCATTGGAAAAGTGTTTGAGTGTGTGTCTGTGTATATATACACACATGTACATATGTTTGTGTGCAGTCAGGAGACTGTGGGTATTACAGTGTGTGCCCGAGTAGGGCAACTATGTTACAAAAGAGAGACACAGTGAATGAGTGAGTGAGCGAGTGTGTGTGTGTGTGTGTGTGTGTGTGTGTGTGTGTGTGTGTGTGTGTGTGTGTGTGTGTGTGTGTGTATACACATTTTTGTGTGCAGTCAGGAAACTGTAGTTATTACAATGTGTGCCTGAGTGGGGCAGCTGTGTTACAAAAGAGTGTGCGTGTGTGTGTGTGTGTGTGTGTGTGTGTGTGTGTGTGTGTGTGTGTGTGTGTGTGTGTGTGTGTGTGTGTTTCTGGTCTGAGTGATGTGGTTATGACGGTCCATGTGTCATTATGGGAATAATTTTGTGACATTGAAAATTTCACATGGAATAAGACAAAGGAGTCAGACATGGCTGTTGTGTGAGATGAGTATGTATGCGATTCTGTGTTCAGAGTGGGACATATTCAAAGATAAGTACAATCTTAGAGTTGATAATACAAGTTTTTTGGGGGATAACTCTCCAGGTTAGAAAAGCATGTAGTGTGTCTCCCTTTGTTTTAGATTGTGTAAATGTGTAAGCAAAACTCAGCATGATGTGTGGGTTGGCATTTGTGTACAGCTGCATTTGTGCATACCCAAGTGTGCTCAATGTATTGAAATCTCACTGTGTGCATTAGTCACGGATGAGCCAAGTCAATGCATTTTTGGACTAGCTGGTCCTTGATTAGTCTGACACTGAGATTTGGTCACAATCCCATTTAATGTACTTAAATTAAAACCAAAGTTAGAAGGCACAAATTATGTGATAATAAACAATATAAACAGAAAACTGAAATTTTGCTTAGATCCTCATGACCCAAACAGAACTAAATGAGAATTGAAATTCACTACATGAGAGAAATAATGTCAGAATTTGCAAATGTTAAATACTTCAGTAAATCAGAAGCAAACTCAGATTTCAGCAGCTGAAATTAGATGATGTCCATTCAAAACAATGTACTTTTAACATAACCTATCCTATCTTATCTTATCCTATCCTAAGCTGTTAGTAATTGGTTGTTTGGGACCATTCCTAGCTCTTTTGTAGTTCACTGCTTAAAATCCGCCTTTGCACGGTCATGCGCAAGGTTAAACTTTTTCTGGCTCCGCCAAGTCTGCTCTTCAATTTTTCCCTTAGAACTGTTCTACTTGCAATCTAAACAGCCTATACTCTATTTGAAAAGCTCAGCGCTTGCTCCTAAAGCATTTTGTATACAGGTAATGCACTCTTAAACAAACGAAAAGTACTTCATTCACCTAAATTCTGTTGAGTACCCATTTCCCTATAGGTCCTTTCTGACTCAGTTACACAGCAATCTTTTTCACTATTTCTAGCATGTCGAAGGGTCAGTTGCTAGCGTCCTCTCCTGTTCAGCTGGTGAATCTGGGAATCTTGAGGCAATGTTACAATTGCCTCATGTACACAGACAACCCTCTCCTCCTCCCAACAAATACAAATATATGCGAGAGATGCAACTATATAGCCAAACTGGAGGCTGAGCTCTCTCAATTCAGTACTGGCAAGACCAGTCAGGAGGAGAAGGTAACCATGCACACCACAAACCCAGTCTCACATAGAACTATCACAACTGCAAACCAAACACATAAACACACAAAAACATACTGGAGGCGCTGATTAAAAATCTACCAAAACAACAGAGGCCTCCAAAGCAGACACCCAAGCAACCACCACCTCAAGACATAGCAAATGCAACACATAGTTCACAAAGTCAGTGTGCTAAACAGACACAGCCCTTAAGGCCAAACAACATGCCAGACACACTTGTAATAGGTGACTCCATAGTCAGGCACACTGACGTCCCGCTCACCAGACTGAACAAGGAGAGGGTCACAGTAAGCTGCCTGTCGGGAGCTAGAATCCGCCACATAACACAAGCACTCAGGTCACTCCACAGCAAGTACAAATATGACTCAGTCATTGTACATGCAGGTGTAAACGACCTGAGACGTACCTCCCTGGACTACATGAAAAGAGACATAGAGGATCTCTCTGATTATGTAGCCCAGGCCGGTATGACCCTGACCCTGAGCAGCATCTTACCCTCACCAAGAATGATGCCACAGTACAAAGACAAAATGATCAGTTTTAACAATTGGCTTAATTACTGGTGTCATTCTAAGGGGATCCAGTGTCTGTCTGCTTGGGATGACATGCTTGACAAGCCACGCTGCTTCGCAAGGGATGGTTTGCACCTGTCACCCCTGGGCTTCCGGATATTGGCCAAGGCTCTTGCCACCCCCATAGTGCCTTTTTTAGGCAAGGCTCAAATGACAAACCTACCTCCCTAGAAAACACAAGTGGAAAAAAAACTAAGGGTAATGCTGCTCAATGCCAGAAGTCTAAACCTCAAGATGCACGTCCTCGAAGCCCTTCTCAGTATGGAGAACATCGATGTCTGTGCAGTGACTGAAACCTGGTTCAAGGCTCCTGAGAGCACCCCAGCACTATCAGGTTTTACCTCATATCATGCTTTCCGGCCCCAAAACTTGGACAGAACCACAAAAGGAGGGGGGTATCCATTTTCATCAAAGATACCCACACCTCCAGGTTAGTGGCAACGCACGAAGCATCGGAGACTATCCAGGTGCAACTAACCATAGGCAAAACTGCCTTACAGTTTGTAGCATGCTACAGACCACCCTCTCAAACTCAGGAACCCCACACAGCCTTCCTGAAGACACTGGAGAGTATGAATGTCTCTCCAAATACCATCATTTTGGGAGACTTCAACTACCCAAACATAGACTGGGAACATTACTCAAGCCCCAGCACTCTAGCCCAAAGGTTCTTAGAATTCATAAACTCAAATGCAATGGAACAACTAGTCACCATTCCCACAAGAGGAGACAATATACTAGACCTGATCATCACAAACATGGGGACAAAATGCTCCACACCGGAAGTACATCCCTCTTTGGTAAGATCAGACCATAAATTAATCTCACTGGAAATCCACATCCCGCCCCCACCCCCTGCAAAAAAGGCCACAGTGAAGAACTTCTCAAAAGCAAACTTCACACTTCTTAAGACTGAAGTGGTATCTTTCAAGGCCCCTGGGCCAGTGGAAACCACAACCCACACTGCTGAATCCCTTGTAAATGCCTTCTATGGGCACCTTCAAGAATGCATGGATCATGCAATCCCAAATAAAGCCAAGACCCATTCCCCCAAAGGCAGGCAACCGGTCTGGTGGACCCCAGCCATAAACAAACTTTACAACAGAAGGAGGAAGCTACTACATGACAGAGCAAAATCCCTAAAAGGAAAGGCATCTCTGATCAGTACTAGCAAAAAACTATGATCACTCATAAAATCATCCAAGGCCAACTTTGAGAGAAAAATCGCAAATGACACAAAAGACAATTACAAGGCCTTCTTTAGCTATGTTAGAAACCTGGGTGGAAACTCCCAGATATGCTCAGAGTTAGTCCAAAATGACACAAAATACACTGAACCCACTGACATTGCCAACATTCTGGCAGACAGGTTCAGTGCAAATTTCTCCTCCCCCTCCCCCTCAAAAGGAGAAATAACAATCCCAGCAGAGTGTAGCCTCCCTAACATCTCAGATGCTCAGGTGAGAGCCACCCTCTCTAAAGCTAAAAACACAGCATCAATGGGACCAGATGGTGTCCCGGGCTGTGTGCTACATGAACTCCAAGAGGAACTAAACCCACACATAAGGCTGCTGTTTAATCTTAGCCTTACCACAGGATACGTACCCAAAGAGTGGCGTACGGCAACAGTGGTCCCACTTCACAAAGGCGGTGCTTCTACGGACCCTGGAAACTACCGCCCCATAAGCCTGACGAGCCTGGTCTGCAAAGCTATGGAGAGGATCATTATGGAACTCATAAACAAAGACATTGGGGACCTACAGACATTGGATCCTACCCAATTTGGCTTTGTCAAGGGCAGATCCTGCCTTCTGAACTTGGTCGACTTTTTTGAAACTGTCACTAAGGCCATTGATGAGGGTAAGGCAGTTCACACAGCCTACCTTGACCTTGCAAAAGCCTTTGACACAATACCCCACTCTGGCATCATAGACAAACTCACCAGCTTAAATGTAAACCCATATGTCACAAGATGGGTTGCAAACTGGCTCAAGGACAGAACCCACAGGGTCAGAGTTGCTGGAGCTATGTCAGACTCTAAGCCAGTCACAAGCGGTGTCCCACAGGGCTCAGTCCTGGGACCCCTCTTGTTCGGCATTTATTTTTCCGAGGTACAGGCAAACATAGGAGGATTGTGGCTGACAAAGTTCGCAGATGACTGCAAACTGGGCGCCATAATTAATACTCCAGCGGACACAAACATCCTTCAGAGAGGCCTCATAGAAACGGATAATTGGTGCCAGAGCCATGGACTTAAGCTAAACACCAAAAAATGTATAGTCATACCCTTTGGGAAAAACAAGGTACCGACAAATTACCACATAGGCGGTAATCCATTAAGTACGGAAGAGGTAATCAGGGACCTAAGGACCCAGGTTGACAGTAACCTCTCATTTGACACTCACATTGCCAAAGTGGTTAGGAAGACCTTCTATATTGCCCACCTTATCATGAAGGGTTTCACATCTAGATCAAGAGAGGTCATTGTGCCCTGTACTCTTCTCTTATCAGGCCAATGATTGAGTACAATGCCCCATTTGGGATGTATCTCACCCGACACCTGCAGCAGTTGGAAAGACCCCAAAAGTTCCTCACCAAGAGGATAAAGGGTCTCAAACATATGTCATATGCTGCCCGACTGAAAAATCTCCAGCTCTATTCAGTCGCATACCGCCTACTCAGAGGTGATCTGTGCCTGACGTACAAGGCCATGTCCAATCCTGAATTAATGGACATGCTCCACCTCAGAAAATCCAAATCCATCAGAGCCATGAGAACAAGTGACTTAAACCTCAACACAGAAATAAATAGAACGTGCTGGAGGGACAGATTCATAACCCAGAGGCTCCCTACACTCTGGAACAGAATCCCAGTCCATGTTAGGCAGAGCCCCTCACTGACTCTATTCAAGAGAAATCTCGACGAGTGGATGGGAGATCGTAGGTTTACCCCGGGGGTCATCTCTTTGTCACTACTAGACAGAGGCATAGTAAACTAAACCCTAAAAGGGCGTAGTATTCTCATCCTAAGGGGTGGTGTAAGCCACATACACTCTGGCTAGGCTTATAAATGCCCTAGGGCAGATAGCCTAGTACGAACCTATGAACCTATGAACCTATTGCTTCTGAGACTACTATTTTGCCAAATGAAACTTTACATTTGTGAAAAGAATGTCAAAATAGTAATTTAGAATCATCAGGATTTGAACAGCTGAAGTTAGATGATGCTCAGTAAAGACTATCGGTTCGTAATATATCAAATATTGCTCTGTGATACTTTCATGTTGGACTACTTCAACCCAGGAGTCTGGCACAAACCATTTGCGTGATGTTTGAACACAAAAGATTGAATCATAGCTCTCAACTGTCCAGATTTTTGCAGAATGTCCATATTTTTACTTCATATTTTTGGTCTGTTTCTAATAAAATTTAATCATTGAGGACTTGAAGTCACTAAATAATGCAGAAGTTTGAGTTTCAGACGTCATACTCTTCAGGAAATGCATGCTAATGCAAAACCTGTTATTTTATCAAATTTTTAGATTTATAACAGCAATTTTTAAAAATGTTCCCAATTTTCAGGCCTTTGTCCTCCCATTAATTTTTGCTTTGTCCAGATTTCTTGTGCCAACAGGTTGACAGGTATGGAGTCAAGTCAACACATCAATGAATGATACCATTGTCTGGGGAACTATCAAAGAAAATAATGTTAGGCACAGAAAAGTACTGGAAGCTACACAAAAAGCAAACATGAAGTTGAGAAAGGATAAATGTAAGCTGTGTATGGCAGAGCTGGCATATGTGAGTAACAATCAGCAGTGATGCCATCTGGCCTGATCCCAAGAAAATTTTGTGCAAAGACTATGACAAACAAGATATCCAGATCTTTACAAAAGCTATTAAGTACAAAGACATTACATTTAACTTCTTAGAAAAAAGACAGCTCCAGTTAAAAGAAAAATCATCTGAATGGAATCACAGCCATGATGCACCATGGCAGCATTTAAAGAACCTGTCCTGAAGTTTTATGATTCAGCAAGGCCCATTAAAATTTTCAACTGATGAATCCTAAAAAAGGGTCTTTGAGCAACTGTACTTCAGAAATATAAAAACAGCTAGCAAAAAGTGGTACATACGTCTCACCTTAGCTAGTATTCAGAAACCTGTATGAGACACTTCTAGAATGGAAAGGAACTGTTTAACATTACATATGCATTTTACAGAATACAGCACTCTGTGTCAAGATAAACTGTCGATATGTGAAGTGATAGACAGCATTGTATGGGAAGACTTAACATGATTGTGCATAAGAAACTCAGAATGGTGAGTAAACTGAAAAAAAAATGCTCTGAAGGCATTATGGATTTCTGGAAAGCCAGTGTGCACTCCATATACATTAAAGAATTGTGGATCAAAAAGCCTAATTTAATCATAAAAGAGGTGAAGAGATTCAACTGAATGCAGTTTCAATTACAGCAGCATTACCTGCTATATATGAAAGATGCAGCAAATTCAACATACGGAAGAATGAAATACAGACTGAAACAGGTGAAAGAAGCTCTTTCATGTGGTTGACCTGATGTTTATTAGAACTGCTTTTTAAGCTTTCAAGAGTACTTAAACTAGAGGGCAGAGACAAAATGATGAAAAAATCCACTAATGGTAGACTACATTACGGAGAAGGGAAGATAATTTATGGGGGGGGGGTGCAACAGAAGGGCCCATAAAGTGATGTACTACCCAACAATAACTCAAGACATTAAAAACGAAGTGCCAGTATCTCCAAAACATCATTTATAGCAGTCTGGTAATCCTATTAAGCCAGTAAAGCCTCATCTGTACAAAAAGTCACAAAGTCATTATCAGTAGGCGAGCCATAGCCCGCTCAACAAGGTCCTAGTGCCGTTCACCAATCTAGTGCCCCCTCAAGTTGAGGAGCAAAAAAAAAAAAAAAAGAGGCAGTTTCTCCATTCCTCTCAGCACTCCTAACCAATCCAGATCATGTATCTGTATGTCTCTCAACTCTTAGCTGAAGAGCAAAAATAAAAAAAAAATAAAAAAAATAAATAAAATAAAGGTTGTTCCTACATTTAAAACCTGTCTCAAGCTGATTGCTACATTTGTAGCAAGTGGCTTGTTGCAATTGATACTACATGAAGCGCTGAAGTTAGCACTTAAGTCTTGACAGCTTTTCTATGCATTTAGTGCATTTTTCTGTACCAGCAATTTGTAGTACCAGTAAAGAATAATGCTGGTACTGCACTACTGCTGATTGTGTCTCCAACAACTTGGCCCCAGGGTAGCTGCCCCCTTAGCCACAAGCTAGCTATGCTTGTTTTAAACTGTAACAATATATACTACCTTATGGTGACAGACAATCTCTCCCTGTATATGCAGAATGAATTCAGTAACAGCAGGAAATGGAATCATATGTATAAAGTCCATTTTCGCTAAGCATGGTGCACCATCAGAATATTTTATTGACAATGATCCACAACTAACAATGCCAGTTTTTGGAAATTTGTAAAGGAATACAATATTGTTCCCAAAACTGCGAGTTCACATTTTTCATGTTTTCAGTGGTATAGTGGAAAATATGTGGGTACTGTGAAAATGTTAATGTAACAGCCAAAGACTGTAAAGGTAGTTTTTACTAACTTATCTGTGATGGATGATCTTACAACAGAAGAATGTGAAATGGCAGGACAATTCAACAAAAGGTGAAAAGTGAAGCAAAAAGCTTTCTTTGACAAAGGGACATGCTATTTGCCAAAGCTGGACAAAAGTTTAGAACACTGACTCTGCAAAGAAGATTACTGTCAATGAGCAAAGACAGCCTGGGGTCTTATATAATACAAACATATATAATACAAACAAATACATATATATATATATATATATATAGAGAGAGAGAGAGAGACAGAGACAGAGAGAGAGAGAGAAATTGTAGGAATTTTCTGAAATGTACCAAAACAGATTGTCATGACCCCAGTCCAGGAAAAAAGAAAAGAAAAGAGAATACCAGTGCAAAACGTCTGTAAGAACATCTAGCGTTATCAATTGAGTATACTTATCGTAAGATAGAAATGTTTCAGTGCCACAGCTTGAAAAGAAGTTACAGCTGCTGATGTATGCATCTATATCTCCTCTCTTATGTAGAAACACACACACACACACACACACACACATGCACACACATATCTATCACATAGGTACGACTCTAATAGGTATTGGTTATGCCTGACTGCCTGTGAACAACAGGGAGGTAGTCTCATAGAAGAGGAAAGGATAACAAATACAAACAGCCACAGAGATCACAGTCAGCCTGGGGCTACCCCACTGGCACAGCTATAGGGTCCAGATCTCAGCCTAGCTGGCAAGCTAACCTCCAGTACACTCTCTGTCCAACCAGTGCTTTGTGTCCCTGCCCAGGTAGCTGACACACACCCACACTTTGAGATAAGTATTTATACAACTTCACAGACACTCTTGGGAAAGGCTAACACAGATTCTCTAGCTACTATACAGTAGTAATTCCTGCCACCACCAGCTAATAATTTTCAGCTACCCAAAGGATTACTGTGCAATATTATTATCCAATTGGTAATGTGACTATTCAGTCTAAGGCTTATTAGAGTGGCTTATTACAATAAACTCTATAAATATGCAATGTACTCTAGAGCCTACTTATCTCTACACAAACCAGCCACAGGTAAAGGTTTTAAAATATTTAATAATAAATAATCAAAAACACAAGGCAAAACTACTACCCCACAGAGATACCTAAGAGTTTAGAGATCACACAGAAACTTAAAACAATACAGTAGGACAGGTCTGATGTCAAAGAAAAACACTTAATCTAACTTTCTAATCTTTAGCTATTTTTAAGAGAGACATATAGAGCATAAGCAGTGCTGGGGTTGATGGTCCAAGACAAAATGCTCTCTCAACAATAGTTTTTAAACTCACTAACAAACAGCTCTGCTAAGGCCCTCCCAGATTACATCAGTTTGACACTTAGGTTTTCCCAGTATACACATTACATCATTTTGGCACTTAGTCTAGAGTTCCCAGGCCAACAAACTGCATTATTTAGCAATTTAACACAGAACATTTGAAATGGTTTACATTTTACAGTGATTTCTTTCATTTAAGAACACAAGCCTGTATTTTACATTTATATATACAAATGATAGAATTATGTATCAAATTCTATTTGAGTAGGCTTTTTCAAGTGATCCTTCCCATTCCCTGTCTTGAGAGCCCATTTGCATTGGCATTGCTACTCCTACTGTGGTGCTGCACTGACATATCATATGTTTGCAACCCCAGGCTCCATCTTAGCAACTTGACATTTTGCTGACTGGCTCTGTTCAGTTTCTGCAATGCCCACACTATAGCTCACCCACCCCATGGTTTGAAGCATCCACCTGCACAACAAATTCTTTGCTGTAATCTGGGACAAACTTTCTGTAGTACCCTGCTGTCCCTAAGAATGCTGCCATACCCACCTGATATTTGATCCTTTGTAGTCTGCCCAGCACCTCCCTGACATGCTTAAGGTGCTCTGGCCAGGAATGGCTGTAGATGGCAATATCATCTAGGTAGGCTGACTTCTCTCTAGCACTGGGAGTCAAGGGCACCTGTCAGGTACCCTCGGTAAGATCAATGGTTGTAAGATACTTAGCCCCACCCAGCTGCTCTAGGGCCTCATCTGTCCTAGGCATGGGGTAAGCATCTAAGTGACTATTTAATTTCCTGTACTCCACAGAGAACCTGGTGCTACCATCCTTCTTTGATACCAACACCACTGGTGAGGCCCAGGGACTGCTGGACTCTTGAATCACCCCTGGTTCCAACATCTCCTGTACCTCTTCCCTCAGAGTCTGTTCGACTCCCTCAGGAACCCTATAAGGGGCCTGCCTAATAAGCCTTTGGGGTCCTGTATCCACCTGGTGCTGCACTGGTCTTCTGAACTAAAGTTCACATTTTACAGTGTTTTCTTTCATTTAAGAACACAAGCCTGTATTTCACACACACATATGTATCAAATTCTATTTGACTAGGCTGGCAGCCTTCGCCCGTCTTTCCCCAATCTTCACACTGCCATATATAAATTGAGAAGTATCAGATGTTTAAAGTAGTAAAACCTTTCTAGTAATATTTGTGTGACCAGATTATTTCAGCTGTAAGCAGGCAGTGGGTGTAGCTATGTACCAGCTATACAGCTGCAGTCGCTGCACTAAAGTTAACAAAACAACCTCTTTCTAAATGATGTATCATATGCTAAACAAAGCTAGAATAGTAAAAGAAGAGTCACCCTGCCCTGCGGAAAAGTGTTACAAGTCACCCCGAAGAAAGAGTGTGCTAAAATACCAGGAAATAAAAAGAGTTTAAAACATTGCTAAGTAAACAGTGATTGGTCCAAAGATTTATACACAATTCACAGAAAGAAAGAAACATCTCATAACTCATTCTTAGGTTATAAAGTATTTAGAAAGAAACTTACTTTACAGAGAGGCATCCTTTCTGATGTAACCTTTGAGTCTGCTGGTTGTGAATGTGGATTCTAACTTTTATAGTTGTAATTGTACCACTCCTACTTTTGGTTTCTGTTTCCTCTTCACAGACTGACAGAAAAAGCATATTGTAATTCGAACATCTTAGTTCTGTTATTGCTGAATATTTCCAGACGGCCACATCTCCCCATCTGCACTCCGTCCTAAAAATAAATTTGGTTACTTTCATTGCCATTTTCTGTTTTTTGCGCACTTGCAGTCTGAAGAACATTTCCTTTTTAAATTCTGAATGTCAGGGAATGCAGACAGGAAAACCATGCAGCACATTTAAAAGAATAAACACTTGGTGATACTCTGCAGCGGTCTCCAACCTTTTTTGCACCAAGGACCGGTTTCATGTTAGACAATTTTCCACCGACCGGCCATCACATGCACATAATAAAGTGCATAATATTTATTTATTTATTTGGCATTTGTTTACCGAGGAGGCCCAACTGGACTAGAAGTCCATTTTCAACCGAAACCTGAGCAGAACAGCTCCAAGTGTAATAAAAAAGACAACTGGCAATAATTACTAAAAAACAGCATAACATTGATCTACTATGTTTGAGAGGTACGTAAATCTAATGGCAACCTCATTGACTTTCTAAGTTTATAACAGCAATATTTAAAATCTGTCCTTATTATTTGGCTCTGTCCAGCATACCTCTCAACAGTACAGATTTTTGCAGAATGTCCATATTTTTGCCTCATATTTTTGGTCTGTTTCTCAGGAAATTGTTTTCTAGCAAATCACTGGCAGATCATTAAGGGTTGAAATCAGAAAATACCCTTCAGAAAATACATGCTAATGCAAAACCTGTATTTCTATCTGAAAAAATTATTTTAATTTGCGTGCTCTGCTCCTATGCTGTGCTGGATCCAAAGTCTTCTTAAGACACACAGTCTTGCTGGCTGTTTACTGCTGAATGAGAGACACAGAGCTTTGCATGACTCCATCTGTAGTCTGTTTAAAGCACCAAGCCTTTCAAATTGCACACTGATAAAGAAATATATTTTGCAGCTATAAGCACAGTTACAGATAACTTATGTTATAACAAACGACATGTACTATTTCTGTCAGATTGTAGCATATATTTACAAAGTTTTCCTTCATTACAGATATGAATGATGACAAATACAAAATACCTCTCTCTGTTCTTCTCTCACATAACTGAATTACTACAATTGCTATACAGAGTGCTAGTCACACACATAGATGATGTTATTTCCTCTTGGTATCTTTTTTTGGCCTTCTGTGGGAAGTCACATAATGTCTGTTTTTAGACTTTTCTATTGTCCTTTTGTGATTTACGTGTAAGCACTTTTGCTGATGTGAGGATGCCATTAACAGAAATCTGAAAGGAAACATCTGTACAAGCTGTTCCTACTGGAAAAACATCACGTATTGCTGAATTTATAAAAAAGGATGTCTGTTAATAGATATTTCTTCTGCAAACATGAGAAAATCATGTAATGCTTGTTTTCCAATTCTGATGCTGTAAACAGAAGCCTGTCTGTTATACATATAGTATGAATGCACATTTTTAACTCTATACATATATTCAAGCAAACTTTTTCTTTCAGCATATTTACAACAGAATTAATTTCAGCCTTATATTCATAATATCTAACAATCCCCTCTGTTTTTAAACATACTCAAAACATTCTATATAGAAAACACATTAAGAAACAAAACCTTTAGTCTTCTTTTGATACAAGTCAAAATGCAATTTTACAATGATATTAAGTATTACTACCAAAACTGAATGCATCTAGCAACTTTTTCTTTTGCAGACCATTCTGTGAACATATTTCATCAATAATGAGCTGTGTCTGCTTTAATTTAACTTGATTAATTTATTCTTTTTCAATCACAGAATTTAATTTATAACTTAGAACTGTTTCATTAACTCTTTGCAACTGTTGAAATAGAATAGACTAATATCTATAAAAACAAGAACTATGTGCTACTGCAAGCATTTATACACTGCTGAAAATATACAGTTTCAATGTCATTTTAACCATAACATTGTGTTCATGTTTCTGAACTGTCCATACACTTTAGTTGACAGTGAAGTGTACTCTGAAGAATGCTATTTAAATATTAGTCCATTAGCTGTATGAGTACAATATTTTAATATAATTTTCCTCTAACTGGGATAAAACCAGTGATATTACAACTTGACAAATTACTTTTGAACTTATTACAATGTATCCTGTACAGTATGTATTTACACAGACTGTTTGCTAATCATGCATTTCAATCTAGTAGATACCCTGGACCCATTTTTTAAACATGTTTTTTTTACACATATTCATTACTAGACATTAATTTAATTTGTACTGAATTCTTCTGCATTTGTACATACAAAGACTATTATTTGTATGGATTTTTTCTGCATTGGTACATACAAAGACTATAAAGTACATTTAGTCTAATCTTACAAATGTAGTAACATTAATATCAAGCAAAATTTTGGAAAATGTTTATGTCTCTTTAGAAATATCTAGTGGAATTGGCATCAAAGGCATATGTTCTGTTATTTTAAAACATTCAACATTGTTTTGCCAAAAACATATTAAAATAGTGAATAGTAACCATTCTTGTGCAATTTTTTACATATCTTTACTCTCTCTTGTATAGCTGTAATAAAGCAATTTTAAATCATCTTGTGTATAGCTTTGCAGTTTTAAGCCATCTCTTGTTTTTTAAACCATCTCTTGTATAGCTTTACAGTTTAACAAGTTGTAAATACAATTTAATACCAAACAATATAATAATAACTAGCATAAATATCTTGGACTTTCAGATTTAATCTGTTTACCAGTGTTTCTAATGCATTAATACCTGTTTTTTCCCCCCCTAAGAGTATTGTCAAGAAGGAATGAGATATTTCTTCCTGTAGCTTTATTTTAGACCCTTGTGCAGTACTGCTTATACAGTCAGTATAAAACTGAGAAAGTGCCCCTCCCCCTGTAATATATTGCAGTATTGTTTATTTGCTTTAAAATGTACACCAGCCCGATACTTTGGCCACACATTTGCTCCACTAGGCTATCAAACTATAGAACCCTGTCTGATTTGATCATTTTTATAAAGCTTTTGCTGTTTATTACCACTAGTAGGTATTTACACCCTTCTGCACAATTGATTTGAACTGTATGTATACTATAGCCCATTTGCTGGCTGTATGTGATGCAACTGAGGGGTTTTTTTGTTGTTTATCTTATCTTTCCAACATTTTCTGTAACTATTCATCTAGTCTAGGAAGGTCTGGGCTCACATTTTATACTCTATAAACTATAATTAATTATTTTGGCATTTTTCCTTTAATTTGATTGCGATTTGCATAACTATGCATTCATACTACATAAATAGACATTATTTTATAATTAGCTTACATGGATTTCAGTATTTTTTTATTTATTTATTTAACTGTCCTGCCATTAATTTTACAAAGACTGTTTGACTAATACCATCTGTGATTTTATTTCTTTTTAAAATTCAGAACTTTAACTGTTTGGGGTGGTGTTACTATACAATTATATGAAATTGTAAAAAGCAAAATAGATATTAGCTTAACTAACACGTTTATATTCACATTATTTATATTTGCTGTTGTCTGCCTGTTATTCTTGTGTATTGTAACAGATGTATTTTAGATGAAAAGAAAATACATGCATGTCTTTCTTGTGACTTAAATCTTTATTTAAGCATGTCAGTCTTGTGACTTTAAATCTTTATTCTTATTAACTATTTTTATTTAATTTTATGCACTAGAACTGTTTTGTGTAACTATTTTTATTTAATTTTTATACACTAAAACTGTTGTGTATCTTTAGACTATGTTATTAGAATAGCAGTTATACACTGTACTACTGATAAATGGCTTGCTTTAACTGAATGAAAGTAAAACATTTAAGAATGATTTGTCCATACATCAGATCTTAGCATGTATGCTTAACAATTTTTAAAACATAAACATATTATAAAATATGTTTCTTTTGCACAGATTAGCTGTGTATGCAGGAAGTTCCCAGTCTCTGTCAGTTCAGCTAATTTATTTCCTTTATCCTGCAACTGCTGTTGAAGAATTTCCTGTAATGTTGCATGGTCTTTCTGACATTCTTTAGTAAGCTGTTCTGCTGAATTTGAAACTCCTATGCACTTTTGAAAAGATGTATGTATAATTTGTCTAAGCTTCCTGAACTCATTGTGTCTGTATTTTAGATGTTTATGACATTCTTTTGTAACAAAATATACTAGAAGTTCTATCAGTAACTGATTTGACTGTTGTTGCAACTCTGAAATAAACCTTTTACATCTGGTGACAGAACATAACTGTCTAACATTTGAATATAATGTCAGCAATATTAGTGGCATGCACTGTATTTTTATGACATTGTACACACAATAAACATTTTTTATATCACACATGATTTTGTTTCAGATACCAGTCAAATATTGTAATCCATTTGCATAATGCCTTTTAACTTGCCCTAATAAGGTTTTATATCTGCTAATATGCTATATATACATTTATTCTGTTATTATTATTACATCTATTGCATTCATACTGTATGTAACACAGAATCATTTTCTTACCAGTCAACAGAGAGGCAGATGGCCAAGCTGCTTTACTGTAGATGGTTGAAAAGTTTCTGTAGTCACTTGTGAAGTTGGTACAGCAAAACTGGCAGTTTCAGTCTTACAACTTTGTCTTGTACCTTTTCTGGAGAAGTTATGGAACTGCTCACCTTCCTGCAATGCAGTCTCACCGGATTTAGACGTCTAATGAACTGTATTGCTACAAACTGTAGAAAACTGTAGAAATCTGAAGTACTTCACATAAATGTTAGTTACTGTGCTTTTGCAGGAGTGACCTTATACAAGGCATTACCCACTCACTCCCCCTGTTTTTGGATACAGGCTAGGAACATTGTCAAAGGGTAACCATTGAAAAAGTTATTTTAATTTGCATGCTCTGCTCCTATGCTGTGCTGGATCCAAAGTCTTCTTAAGACACACAGTCTTGCTGGCTGTTTACTGCTGAATCAGAGACACAGAGCTTTGCATGACTCCATCTGTAGTCTGTTTAAAGCACCAAGCCTTTCAAATTGCACACTGATAAAGAAATATATTTTGTAGCTATAAACACAGTTACAGATAACTTATTTTATAACAAACAACATGTACTATTTCTGTCAGATTGTAGCATATATTTACAAAGTTTTCCTTCATTACAGATATGAATGATGACAAATACAAAATACCTCTCTCTGTCCTTCTCTCACATAACTGAATTACTACAATTGCTATACAGAGTGCTAGTCACACACATAGATGATGTTATTTCCTCTTGGTATCTTTTTTGGCCTTCTGTGGGAAGTCACATAATGTCTGTTTTTAGACTTTTCTATTGTCCTTTTGTGATTTACTTGTAAGCACTTTTGCTGATGTGAGGATGCCATTAACAGAAATCTGAAAGGAAACATCTGTACAAGCTGTTCCTACTGGAAAAACATCACATATTGCTGAATTTAAAAAAAAAGTATGTCTATTAATAGCTATTTCTTCTGCAAACATGAGTAAATCATGTAATGCTTGTTTTCCAATTCTGATGCTGTGAACAGAAGCCTGTCTGTTATACATATAGTATATATGCACATTTTAAACTCTATACATATATTCATGCAAACTTTTTCTTTCAGCATATTTACAACAGAATTAATTTCAGCCTTATATTCATAATATCTAACACTATCTACTTTTTAAGTTTGTAAGAGCAGTACTTAACAGTGTCCCTATTTTTGGGCCTTTATCCCACCATTATTTTTGTTTTTGTCAAGATTTCTTGCTTTGAGAGGTATGCGTCCAGATTTATTGTGCAAGAGGTTGAGTGGTATGATCAAGAGGTATGCAAACCTCACTGCTGCTGCCAGGTATCACTCTCACTCTCACTCTTCTCTCTCTCTCTCTCTCTCTCTCTATCACACACACACACACACACACACACACACACACACACACACACACACTCTTTTGCTTTCATGCAGCCATTCACACACACACAAGACCGTTCTCACTTCTCCCTCAATCTCTCTCATACGCACAGTCTCTTGCTTTCATGCACGCATTCATTCACACATACAGAGAGAAAGATACATACAGACACACACACACACACACACACACACACACACACACACACACACACACACACACACTTCTACTTTCATGCATGCATTCATGCACACCCACAGACAGAAACATACACACACACACACACACACACACACACACACACACACACACACACACTTTTGTCAGTTTCCTTGACTTTTATTTTACACTCGCTAAATAGCAAAAGCTCTGCTTAGCGAGTGTAAAATAATGGCTCAATAGATCTCACTGCTCACTCTCTCTCATACACACACAGTCTCTTCTTCTTTCGCACACACATATGTCCTGCTTTCATGCACACATTCACTGTCACATGCACACTCATACACTTACATACACACATTCACTTTTTGCTTCACTCCGTGCCTGGTGGCCCAGTACCAGTCCGAGGACTGGTGGTTGGAGACTGCTGATAGTCTGGAATATTGTAAGCAATTGCATAGGGCTGATAAGCAGTAAACCCCATGCTCCATGCCCTACTTACTTCTTGAAAGTCATTACACTGAACCCACTGACATTGCCAACATTCTGGCAGACAGGTTCAGTGCAAATTTCTCCTCCCCCTCCCCCCGAAAAGGAGAAATAACTATCCCAGCAGAGTGTAGCCTCCCTAACATCTCAGATGCCCAGGTGAGAGCCGCCCTCTCTAAAGCTAAAAACACAGCATCAATGGGACCGGACGGTGTCCCGGGCTGTGTGCTACATGAACTCCAAGAGGAACTAAACCCACACATAAGGCTGCTGTTTAATCTTAGCCTTACTACAGGATATGTACCCAAAGAGTGGCGTACGGCAACAGTGGTCCCACTTCACAAAGGCGGTGCTTCTACGGACCCTGGAAATTACCACCCCATAAGCATGACGAGCCTGGTCTGCAAAGCTATGGAGAGGATCATTATGGAACTCATAAACAAAGACATTGGGGACCTACAGACATTGGATCCTACCCAATTTGGCTTTGTCAAGGGCAGATCCTGCCTTTTGAACTTGGTCGACTTTTTTGAAACAGTCACTAAGGCCATTGATGAGGGTAAGGCAGTTCACACAACCTACCCTGACCTTGCAAAAGCCTTTGACACAATACCCCACTCGGGCATCATAGACAAACTCACCAGCTTAAATGTAAACCCATATGTCACAAGATGGGTTGTAAACTGGCTCAAGGACAGAACCCACAGGGTCAATGTTGCTGGAGCTATGTCAGACTCTAAGCCAGTCATAAGCAGTGTCCCACAGGGCTCAGTCCTGGGACCCCTCTTGTTTGGCATTTATTTTTCCAAGGTACAGGCAAACATAGGAGGATTGTGGCTGACAAAGTTCGCAGATGACTGCAAACTGGGCGCCATAATTGATACTCCAGCGGACACAAACATCCTTCAGAAAGGCCTCATAGAAATGGATAATTGGTGCCAGAGCCATGGCCTTAAGCTGAACGCCAAAAAATGTATAGTCATACCCTTTGGGAAAAACAAGGTACCCACAAATTACCACATAGGTGGTAATCCATTAAGTATGGAAGAGATAATCAGGGACCTAGGGACCCAGGTTGACAGTAACCTCTCATTTGACACTCACATTGCCAATGTGGTTAGGAAGACCTTCTATATTGCCCACCTTATCATGAAGGGTTTCACATCTAGCTCAAGAGAGGTCATTGTGCCCCTGTACTCTTCTCTTATCAGGCCAATGATTGAGTACAATGCCCCATTTGGGATGTATCTTACCCGACGCCTGCAGCAGTTGGAAAGACCCCAAAAGTTCCTCACCAAGAGGATAAAGGGTCTTAAACATATGTCATATGCTGCCCAACTGAAAAAACTCCAGCTCTATTCAGTCGCATACTGCCTACTCAGAGGTGATCTGTGCCTGACATACAAGGCCATGTCCAATCCAGAATTAATGGACATGCTCCACCTCAGAAAATCCAAATCCATCAGAGCCACGAGAGCAAGAGACTTAAACCTCAACACAGAAATAAATAGGACGTGCTGGAGGGACAGATTCATAACCCAGAGGCTCCCTACACTCTGGAACAGAATCCCAATCCATGTTAGGCAGAGCCCCTCACTAACTCTATTAAAGATAAATCTTGACGAGTGGATGGGAGATCGTAGGTTTACCCCGGGGGTCATCTCTGTGTCACTACTAGACAGAGGCACAGTAAACTAAACCCTAAAAGGGTGTAGTATTCTCGGGGGTGGTGAAAGCCACACACACTCTGGCTAGGCTTATAAATGCCCTAGGGCAGATAGCCTAGTACGAACCTATGAACCTATGAACCTATTAGACCCCCTCAGAATACTCTATACTATGGAGTAGGGACATGCATACCTCTCAACCTCTAAACACAAGCATTCTGGACAAATCCAAAAATAATGGAAAGACAAAGGTATCATTTTTAAATATTGCTCTTAAAAACTTAGAAAGTTGATAGAATAGCAGGTTTTGTATTACCATGCATTTTCTGAGGTATTGTTGTAAAAAAGTACCTCCCCGGTCAGTCTGCACTGTGATTGACATGCCAAATGGCTGTGATGTCATATGCAAATGATGCATGGCTGACAGCCATGCAGATTTGACAGTGACATCAGCCATACATTGGGCACAGTGCAGCGCAGCACAGGAAATTTACCCTTTTCCTGAATGTAGTGCGATCTCAGAGTTGGTATTTTCAATTTTCATGGTGTGTGGGGGGTGCAGGCAGGATTTCCCCCTGCAAAAGCATAAAAAAAAATTACTTGGAGTTACGTGCTGTTTCTTTAGCATTAGGGAATTCTAGTGTCCCCTCGAGCTAATGTGCTGAATACCCGATGAATATCCATGCAGCCAGTGAAAACATCAACATGAATATTCATTCGTTACTTGCACAAGTCACAGGGTGTTGGGTGGTGGGCAGAGTTTAGGCAGAACTTTGTAATGCACATCCAGGGAGGTACTGTTCTATAACATCATCTTTTCTGAAGGGTAGAGGTCCAAAACTCAAATATTTGGTCATTATTAAGTGACTTCAATCCTCATTGATTTGCCAGAAAACTGCACATTTTATGACAAGCAGACTAAAAATATGAGGCAAAAATCTGGACATTCTGTCAAATCTGGACTGTTGAGAGGTAAGGAGTTCAGTACACAGAAGCCACAGCATAATCTGTGATTTAGAAATACATTAATAGGTTCATAGGTTCATACTAGGCTATCTGCCCAAGGGCATTTATAAGCCTAGCCCATAGTTATGTGGCTTTCGCCACCCCTTTAGTTTGAATAAAAACTATGCCTATCATTTTGCTGTGCCTCTGTCAAGCAGTGACACTGAAGTAATCCCTGGGGTATATCTGCGATCTCCCATCCATTGGTCAAGATTCCTCTTGAACAAGGCCAGCGAGGTGCTCTGCCTCACATGTACCGGGATTTTGTTCCACAGCATAGGGAGTCTCTGGGTGATGAATCTGTCCCTCCAGCACGTTCTATTTATAACCGTGTCAAGGTTTAAGTCTCCGCCTTGTGGTTCTGAGGATCTAGATTTTTTGAGGTGAAGCATATTCATCAAATCTGGGTTTGACATGGCCTTATATGTCAGGCACAGGTCACCTCTGAGCAAGCGGTATGAGACTGAATAGAGCTGGAGTTCTTTCAGTCGGGCAGCATAAGACATATTTTTGAGACCCTTTATCCTTTTGGTGAGGAACTTTTGGGGCCTTTCAAGCTGCAGCAGGTGTCTGGTCAGATACATTCCAAACGGGGCATTGTACTCAATCATAGGTCTAATGAGTGATGAGTACAGGGGGACGATGACCTCCCTTGATCTAGATGTGAATCCCTTCATGATCAGGTGGGCGATATAGAAGGTTTTCCTAACTACTTTAGCAACATGAGTGTCAAACGAAAGGCTACTGTCAACCTGGGTCCCAGATCCCTGATGACTTTTTCTGTGCTCAGTGGATTGCCACCTATATGGTAGCTAGGGGTAACCTTGTTTTTCCCAAAGGGTATGACTATGCATTTTTTGGCGTTTAACTTCAGGCCATGGCTCTGGCACCAGTTATCCATTTCTGTGAGGCCCTTCTGGAGGATATCTGTGTCAGATGTGTTTTCGACTATGGCCAGTTTGCAGTCATCTGCAAACTTTGTCAGCCATAACCCTCCTGTGTTTGCTTGTACTTCAGAAAAGTAGATGCCGAACAAGAGTGGACCCAGGACTGAGCCCTGTGGGACACCACTTGTGACAGGCTTTGAGTCTGACATGGCTCCAGCAACTCTGACCCTGTGGGTTCTGTCACTTAGCCAGTTTGCAACCCATCTTGTGATGTATGGGTTTACATTCAAGCTGATGAGTTTTTCGATGATACCTGAGTGGGGTATTGTGTCAAGGCCTTTGCCAGGTCGAGGTAGGCTGTATGGACTGCCTTTCCCTCATCAATGGCCTTGGTGACTGTCTCGAAAAAGTCAACCAAGTTTAAGAGGCAGGATCTGCCTTGACAAAGCCAAACTGGGTTGGATCCAAAGTCTGCAAGTTCCCTATGTCTTTATTTATGAGTTCCATTATGATCCTCTCCATGGCTTTGCAGATAAGGCTTGTCAAGCTAATGGGGTGGTAATTTCCAGGGTCTGTGGAGGCACCGCCCTTATGAAGTGGGACCACAGTCGCCGTGCGCCACTCCTTGGGTAATATCCTGAGGTGAGGCTAAGATTAAACAGCTGTCCTAACTGTGGGTTTAATTCCTCATTGAGTTCGTGAAGCACACAGCCGGGACACCATCCGGTCCCATGGATGCTGTGTTTTTGCCTTAGTGAGGCAGTTCTCACCTGGGCGTTGGAGATGTTTGGGGGCTACAATCCTCTGGAATAGATATCTCTCCTTTGGGGGGAGTTTGCACTGAACCTGTCAGCCAGTATGTTGGCAATGTGTGTAGGTTCAGTAATTTTCACATCATTTTGAACTAATTCTGAGCATATCTGGGAGTTTCCTCCTAGGTTTCTAACATAGCTAAAGAAGGCCTTATGATTGTCTTTAGAGTCCTTGGCGATTTTTCTCTCAAAATTTGCCTTGGATGATTTTATGAGAGCTCTTAGTTTTTACTTATAATGATCAAAGGTGTCTTACCTTTCAAGGATTTTGCTCTATCTTGTAGTAGCTTCCTCCTTTTGTTGTAGAGCTTGTTTATGGCTGGGGTCCACCAGACTGGACGCTTGCCTTTGGTACAGAGAGTCTTAGTTTTGTTTGGGATTGCCTGATCCATGCAGTCCTGTAGGTGCTGGTAGAAGGCATTTGTAAGTGATTCAGTGGTTTGAGTAATGTTTACCACTGGCTCAGGGGCCTTAAAGGAGACCACACTAGTTTTTAGAAGTGTGAAATCGGCTTTTGAGAAGTTTTTCACTGTGGTCTTTTTGTTTCAGGTGGGGCGGGATGAGGACCTCCAGCGAGATTAGTTTATGATCTGATCTCACCAGTGAGGGGTATACTTCGGTGTTGAACATTTTGATCCCATGTTCATGATGATGAGATCAAGTATGTTTTCTCCTCTTGTGGGGATGGTGACTAGTTGTTCCATGGCATTTGAGTTTATGAACTCCAGGAATCTTTGGGTTAGAGTGTTCGGGCTTGAGTAGTGTTCCCAGTCTATATTAGGGTAGTTGAAGTCACCTAGTATGATGGTGTTTGGAGATACATTTATCCCTCCAATGTTTTCAGGAAGGCCATGTGAGGTTCCTGAGTTTGAGAGGGTGGCCTGTAACATGCTACAATTTGCAGAGCAGTCTTGCCTATGGTTAATTGCACCTGGATGGTCTCCGATGCATCGTGCGTTGCCACCAACCTTGAGGTGTGGGTGTCCTTTATGAATATGGACACCCTCCTTTCTTGGTGTTGTCCGGATTTTGGGGCGAACGCATGATATGAGGTGAAACCTGTTAGTGCTGGGGTGCTCTCAGGAGCCTTGAACCAGGTTTCTGTCACAGCACAGACATCGATGTTCTCCATATTGAGAAGGGCCTCGAGTGGTGCATCTTGAGATTGAGACTTCTGGCATTGAGCAGCATTACCCTTAGTTTTTTTCCTTTTTGGTGTTCTAGGGTGGTAGGTTTAGAATTTGAGCCTTGCCTAAAAAGGCACTATGGGGTGGCAAGAGCCTTTGCCAATATCCGAAGCCCAGGGTGACAGGTGCAAGCCGTCCCTTAAGCAGCGTGGCTTGTCCAGCATGTCATCCCAGGCAGACAGACATTGGATCCCCTTTGAATGACACCAGAATTTAAGCCAATTATTAAAGCTGATCATCTTATCACTGTATTGTGGCATCATTCTAGGTGAAGGTAGGATACTGCTCAAGGTCAGGGTCATACCTGCCTGGGCTACATAATCAGAGAGCTCCTCGATGTCCCTTTTCATGTAGTCCAAGGAGGCACGTCTCAGGTCGTTGACACCAGCGTGGACAATGACTGAGTCATACTTGTACCTGCTGTTGAGAGACCTGAGTGCTTGCGTTATGTGGCGGATTCTAGCGCCCGACAGACAGCTTACTGTGACCTTCTCCTTACTCAGTCTGGTGAGCGGGACGTCAGTGTGTCTGACTATGGAATCACCAATGACAAGTGTGTCTGGCATTTTGTTTGGCCTTAAGGGCTGTGACTGTTTGACACTCTGACTGTGTGGTCTATGTGTTGCATGTGTTGGGTCGTGAGGTGGTAGTTGTTTGGGTGTCTGCTTTGGTGGCCTCTGCTGTTTTGGTAAATTTTTGATCAGAGCCTCCGAGTATGTCTTTGTGTGAGTATGTGTATGATTTGAAGTTGTGATGGTACCATGTGTGACTGGGTATGTATTGTGTGTGGTTACCTTCTCCTCCTGTCTGGTCTTGCCAGTCCTATGTTGAGAGAGCTCAGCCTCCAGTTTGGCCGTATAGTTGCATCTCTCATGTATTTGTGTTTTGTGGGAGAAGGAGAGGATTGTTCAGGTACATGAGGCAATTGTAACATTGCCTCAATATTCCCAGGTTCACCAGTTGAGCTGGAGAGGACACTAGCAACTGATCCCTCGACATACTAGAAGTAGTAGATAAAGAGACTTTCAAAGGACTCCGGGAAGTGGGTTTTAGGCTGGTGGGGTACTATCTATAATAAGAGTGCTTTATCAAGGTGCAAGTACTGTAGGAGTAAGTGCTAGGCTTTACAGATAGAGAATAGTCTACTTGGGAATCAAGTAGAGATGAACTTTTCAGTTATAGGATATGCTGGTTAGATCAGCAGTACAGCTCGAGGAAGGTAGTTCTAAGGGAAAATTTGAAGAGTGGAATTTAGATGGCCGAATAGTTTAACCGCTGCTCTTGTGTGCAACAGTGGCAACTCCAGCTAAATCGCTGCGCTTAGCGTGTTTTATAGCAGGGGCTGAAGGGAGCTAGGAATTGGCCCAAAACGACCAATGGACTACTAGTTTCTGGCTGAAACTTCACCAAATCGGACAAAAGGCGCTCAGTGCTTCCCACTCCCACTGGTAAGCAAAGAAACTTCCTCCTTCCTAATAAGGCAATGGATCAGTAACAGGAACTAAAACAAAGCCCAGGGATCAGCAACTCTGAAACTGGACTACTCTAGTTCAGTAAGGGGAAAACAAGAGATTTTTTGTTTTTACAGAGACAAGGAAAAAACAGACAGTAAATGCTATAAATGCTGTAAATCGGCTAGCACACTTTAGTGTGTAGCCTACAGAAACAATTTGCAACAATTAGTAACTTAAAGTGCAATAAACAGTGTAAAATGCAGAAATCACTTAAAGTAGCAGTAAAACAGGCGAAATGCAGTCGCTAGCTTAATAACAGTGGGAAAGCCACAAAAAATACTTATATCAGGTAGAAAGTCACTCTTTTAGCTCTCTGCTGCTTGGATCACTCTGCAGGCCACCACGAGGATCTGTGCTGAGTTGGTACAAGCTGGAAAACGCGCGTAGACACTTGACAAACATTTTTTTAAAAGTGGAAATAAGCAAAAATTTAAAAAAATTAAAGTAAAGTAAAACAGGCGAATAGCAGACAAAAGTAAGGAGTAGGGACTTGAATTCATAGGGGTGCAATGGCAAACACACTGCAAACATGCCAGTGCAGATCCCAACCTCCTGTGTATGCTGCAGTAATATTCCCTATAACAATATTCCCTATTACCGCTATAACTGTTCAGCACGAACTGCCATGTTTTTTCATGCAATGCCAAAAAGAAACGACTCAAGTTTTGTACTATACTACCAACTGTTATCTAAGTTTATATAAATTCTGATACGTACTGATAAGTTTTATATTGTCTATGTATTCTACTTTTATAATTTTTTTAAATTTTTGCTTATTTCCACTTTTAAAAAAATGTTTGTCAAGTGTCTACATTTTTATTTGACTGTATTAACTGTGGAGCTTTTCTCCCTGGGCCTCCACTGAAAATGGGTTCCTGACCCAGTGGACTTTCCTGGGTCAACAAACGTCAATAAATAAATAAGAATGTGATATAAACATCCAAAGTTGTGTTGCACTGCAGACAAGCACAATGAAACAACCATAGGATCATAGGAAGTTACTAGGCTAATGGCCTTAGGGCCTTTACAAGCCTAGCTAAGTTCTACCCTTATTTCCATGATCAGCACCTATTGCACCTGTCCAAGGCTGACACAGGTAGAGCCCCTGGGTGAATTTATGGTTACCCATCCAATCGTCCAGATTGCGTTTGAAGAAGACCAGTGAGGTGCTCTGTTTGAAATGAAGTGTGAGTCTGTTCCAAAGGTGTGGTAACCTCTGGCAGACAAATATGTCCCTCCAGCAGGTTCTATTAATGTCACATACCAGGTTGAGGTCTTTACAGAGAGTAACCCATGTACCATTTGACTTGCGGATATGCAACATTTCCAATAAAGCAGGGTCAGAGATTGCCTTATGTGCAAGGCAGAGATTGCCTGTGAGTAGTCTGTATGAAACAGAATAAGGTGACAGTGATTTCAGACAATCCACATAGGACAGATGCTGAAAACCTTGAATTTTCCTTGTGAGGAACCTTTGTGGTCTCTCCAATTGCTGCAGGTGATTGGAAAGTACATACCAAAAGGGGTGTTGTACTCAGTTATTGGCCTGATGAGAGAAGAGTGCAGGGAGGTTATAACTTCTTTTTTTTTGGACGCAATGCCCTTACTTATGAGCAATATAGAAAGCCCTTCTTACCACTGTGGAGACATGGTGATCACAGGTAAGGTTACAGTGAACCTGTGTTGACAGGTATCTCACCACTGAATGCATACTTAGGGTACTGCTATTGATGTGGTAGTTAGCAGGAACATCGCTTTTACCAAAAGGGATGATAATCCATTTCTTTGCATTGAGTTTAAGGCCATGACAAACAGAGCAGCTCACTGGCCGTCTAGCTAGGATCAGACATAAAAACTTCTCCAAAGCTGATTACAGCCTCCTGAGGGATGGTATAAACAGCTTCACAGCCCCCTCCCCCTCTGTAGGAACTGGCAACAATATCCAAAACTACACCAAAGCACTATACGAGCATTTATATAGATTCATGGAATCAGGAATATGCAACAGGGCTAAATCATCCTCCGTAAGGAAGAGTAAACCTGTCTGGTGGACATCTGCAATAAATAAACTCTATAACAAAAGGAAAAAAATTTCTGCCTAAGACCAAGAAGGAGTATGTGCCCAACTGGAAGCAATGTCTCCTTAGCTTGAACAAGCAAATAAGAGCACTAATGAAATCCTCCAAAGTAAACTTTGAGTCCCTATTGGCCACATCTACTAGAGACAATCATAAGTCCTTCTTAACATATGTCTGCAACCTCAAAGGAAGCAACCAGATCTGTTCAGAACTGGTGGTCAAGGACACCACATATACAAATGCCGTAGATATAGCAAACTTGCTGGCTGACAGATTCAGCAAAAACTTGACCCCTCTGTCTCCCCCCATTAGTAAATCAGGACATCCCCAATACCTTCCCCCTTCCCCTTATATCTAGGGAACAGGTCATCACTGCTCTCTCAAAGGCAAAAAATACAGCCTCTGTGGGACCCAATAACATCCTAGGCTGCATCCTATGTGAACTCAGGCAGGAACTTGCAGCACCATTAGGCACCCTATTCAACCAAAGCCTGAGTACTGCCTTCATCCCAGCTGAGTGGAGGACAGCCACTGTCATCCCTTTACACAAAGGTGAAGCGTCCACTGATCCGGGAAATTATAGACCCATCAGCCTAACCAGCCTGATCTGCAAGGCAATGGAATGGTAATATTATCATGCACCTCATTAACAAGGACATTGGCAACCTGCAAACACTTGATCCCACACAGTTTGGCTTTGTCAAGGGGAGGTCATGTCAGTTAAATTGGGTCAACTTCTTTGAGACAGTCACCAAAGCCATGGATGAGGGGAAGATGGTGCACACTGCCTACCTTGACCTGGCCAAAGCCTTTGATACTATTCTCCACTCGGGCATAATAGATAAACTCTCTCAACTAGGCATCAATCCATATGTTACCAGATGGGTAGCAAACTGGCTCACTGATAAAACCCACGTAGTCAAAATAGGGAAACCCACCTCAAGCAGTAGACCCATAACAAGCTGCATACCCCAGGGTTGGTCTTGAGGCCTCTGTTATTTCGATTATACTTTTCTGAGGTACAGGCTAAAACCAGTGGGCTATGGCTCACCAAGTTTGCAGATGACTGCAAGCTGGGTGCTGTCATCAATTCCCCTAGTGATGTGGACATCCTCTAAGAGGGTCTCACTCAGACACATGACTTGTACCAGAAACATGGCATCAAATTGAATACAAAAAATGCACCATCATTCCGTTTGGGGAGAGTGATGTCCCCACAAATTATCACATTAATAACAATGTTCTAAGCACTCAACCAGTCGTGAGGGGTTTGGGCACCCAGGTTGATAGCAACCTGACTTTTGACCACCATGTTGCTTCCGTTGTACAGAAAGCCTTCTACATGGCCCACCTCAAAAGTAAGGGTATCTCATCCATGGACAAGGGGGTCATAACATCCCTGTATTCTTCCCTTATAAGGCCCATTATTGAGTACAAAGCTCCTTTCAGCATGTACCTTGCAAAGCACATGCAGCAGCTAGAGAGACCACAGAAGTTCCTCACCAGGAAAATCCAGGGCTTCAAATGTCTACCATACACAGATAGTCTAAAAGCCCTATCCCTCTGTTCAGTTTCATACATACTCCTCAGAGGTGATCTCTGTCTGGCATACAAGGCGATCACGGACCCCACCTTGATGGGACTGTTGCATATCCGCAAGTCAAGCTCCACTCGAGTAACCTGCACGCGTGACCTCAACCTGGTCTGTGACATCAATGAGACTTGTTGGTGGGACAGATTTGTGTCCCAGAGACTCCCCCATCTATGGAATAAACTCCCTCTCCACATCAAGCAGAGTACCTCTTTACCCCTTTTTAAGCACAACCTTGATAACTGGATGGGAAACAGAAAATATACCCCTGGCATTCCAACCATGTCCCTGCTGGACAGGGGCATTGGGTGCTGATTTATCTTAACATGGGCTAAACTCTTGGTTAGGCTTATAGGTTCATAGGTTCATAGGTTTATACTAGGCTATCTGCCCTAAGGCATTTATAAGCCTAGCCCAAAGTTTTGTGGCTTACGCCACCCGTTATGTTAAAAAGTACTGTGCCCATTAGTTTGTTGTGCCTCTGTCCAGCAGTGACACAGAGATGATTCCCGGGGTAAACCTACGATCTCCCATCCACCGGTCAAGATTTCTCTTGAATAGAGCCAGCAAGGTGCTCTGCCTCACATGGACTGGGATTTTATTCCACAGCATAGGGAGTCTCTGGGTGACAAATCTATCCCTCCAGCATGTCCTATTTATATCCGTGCTAAGGTTTAAGTCGCTTGCTCTAGTGGATCTGGTAGATTTGGATTTTTTGAGGTGGAGCATGTCCATTAATTCCGGGGTTGAACATGGCCTTGTATGTCAGGCACAGGTCACCTCTGAGCAGGTGGTATGCGACTGAATAGAGCTGGAGTTTCTTCAGTCTGGCAGCATATGACAGATTTTGGAGTCCCTTTATCCTTTTGGTGAGGAACTTTTGGGGTCTCTCCAGTTGCTGCAGGTGTCGGGTGAGATACATCCCGAATGGGGTATTGTACTCGATCATTGGTCTGATAAGTGAAGAGTACAGGGGAACAATGACCTCACTTGATCTGGATGTGAATCCCTTCATGATCAGGTGGGCAATGTAGAAGGTCTTTCTAACCACTTTAGCAATGTGAGTGTCAAAAGAAAGGCCACTGTCAACCTGGGTCCCCAGGTCCCTGATAACCTCTTCTGTGCTTAATGGATTGCCACCTATATGGTAGCTTGGGGTTACCTTGTTTTTCCCGAAGGGTATGACTATACATTTTTTGGCATTTAACTTCAGGCCATGGCTCTGGCACCAGTTATCAGTTTCCGTGAGACCCCTCTGAAGGATATCTGTGTCCGATGTACTTTCCACTATGGAGCCCAGTTTGCAGTCATCTGCAAACTTTGTCAGCAATAGTCTTCCTATGTTTGCCTGTACTTCTGAGAAGTAGATGCCGAACAACAGGGGGCCAAGGACTGAGCCCTGTGGGACACCACTTGTGACCGGCTTGGAGTCTGACATGGCGCCAGCAACTCTAACCCTGTGGGTTCTGTCCTTTAGCCAGTTTGCAACCCATCTTGTGACATATGGGTTTACATTTAAGCTGGTAAGATTCTCTATAATACCTGAGTGGGGTATTGTGTCGAAAGCTTTTGCAAGGTCAAGGTAGGCTGTATGGACTGCCTTTCCCTCATCAATGGCCTTGGTGACTGTTTCGTAGAAGTCGACCAAGTTCAAAAGGCATGATCTGCCCTTGACAAAGCCAAACTGGGTCGGATCCAATGTCTGCAAGTCCCCTATGTCTTTGTTTATGAGTTCCATTATGATCCTCTCCATAGCTTTGCAGACCAGGCTTGTTAAGCTTATGGGGCGGTAATTTCCAGGGTCCATAGAGGTACCGCCTTTGTGGAGTGGGACCACAGTTGCCGTACGCCACTCCTTGGGCACGTATCCTGTGGTAAGGCTAAGATTAAACAGCTGCCTTATATGCGGGTTTAGTTCCTCGTTGAGTTCGTGTAGCACACAGCTGGGGACACCATCCAGTCCCATTGATGCTGTGTTTTTAGCTTTAGAGAGAGCAGCTTTCACCTGTGCATTAGAGATGTCTGGGAGGCTACACTCCGCTGGGATAGTTATCTCTCCTTTTGGAGGGGAGAGGGGGGTGAAGTTTGCACTGAACCTGTCTGCCAGTATGTTGGCAATGTCTGTGGGTTCAGTGATTTTTGTATCATTTTGGACTAATTCTGCGCATATCTGGGAGTTTCCACCCAGGTTTCTAACATAGCTGAAGAAGGTCTTATGTTTGTCTTTTGAATCTATTGCAATTTTTCTCTCAAATTTGGCCTTGGATGATTTTATGAGTGCTCGTATTTTTTTACTAATAATGATCAAGGGTGTCTTCTCTTTTATGGATTTTGCTCTATCATGTAACAGCTTTCTCCTCTTATTGTAAAGTTTGTTTATGGCTGGGGTCCACCAGACTGGACGTTTGCCCTTGGTGGAAAGAGTCTTGGTTTTATTAGGGATTGCCTGATCCATGCAGTCCTGGAGGTGTTCGTAGAAGGCATTTGTAAGGGCTTCCAGCTTGGGTTGTGGTTTCCACTGGCTCGGGGCCTTGAAGGATACCACACCAGTCTTGAGTAGTGTGAAGTTTGCTTTAGAGAAGTTCTTCACTGTGGTCTTTTTGTTTGGGGTGGGGGGATGTGGATTTCCAGTGAGATAAGTTTGTGATCTGATCTCACCAATGAGGGATATACTTCCGGTGTGGAGCATTTTGTCCCCATGTTTGTGATGATGAGATCTAGTATATTTTCTTGTGGGAATGGTGACTAGTTGTTCCATGGCATTTGAATTTATGAACTCCAGGAACCTTTGGGCTAGAAAGTTGGGGCTTGAGTAATGTTCCCAGTCTATATTCGGGTAGTTGAAGTCACCCAATATAATGGTGTTTGGAGATACATTTATACCCTCCAGTGTCTTCAGGAAGGCTGTGTGGGGTTCCTGAGTTTGAGAGGGTGGCCTGTAGCATGCTACAAATTGTAGAGCAGTTTTGCCTATGGTTAATTGCACCTGGATGGTTTCCGATGCTTCGTGCGTTGCCACCAACCTGAAGGTGTGTTTATCCTTGATGAATATGGATACACCCCCTCCTTTTGTGGTGTGGTCCAGGTTTTCGGGCCGGAACGCATGATATGAGGTAAAACCTGATAGTGCCGGGGTGCTCTCAGGAGCCTTGAACCAGGTTTCAGTCACAGCACAGACATCGATGTTCTCCATACTGAGAAGGGCCTTGAGAGCGTGCATTTTGAGATTTAGACTTCTGGCATTGAGCAGCATTACCCTTAGTTTCTTCCCATTTTTGTTTTCTAGGGTGGTAGGTTTAGAATTTGAGCCTTGGCTAAAAAGGCACTATGGGGTGGCAAGAGCCTTAGCTAATATCCGAATCCCAGGGTGACAGGTGCAAGCCGCCTTCATGGGCAGCGTGGCTTGTCAAGCATGTCATCCCAGGCAGACAGACACTGGATCCCCTTTGAATGACACCAGAAATTAAGCCAATTGTTAAAGCTGATCATCTTGTCTCTATGTTGTGGCATCATTCTTGGTGAAGGAAGGATACTGCTCAGGGTCAGGGTCATACCTGCCTGGGCTACATAATCAGAGAGCTCCTCTATGTCTCTTTTCATGTAGTCCAGGGAGGTACGCCTCAGGTCATTCACACCAGCATGGACAATGACTGTGTCATATTTGTACTTGCTGTGGAGTGACCCAGTGCTTGTGTTATGTGGCGGATTCTAGCCCGATAGGCAGCTTACTGTGACCCTCTCCTTGTTCAGCCTGGTGAGTGGGACATCAGTGTGTCTGACTATGGAGTCACCTATGACAAGTATGTTTGGTGTTGTATTTGGCCTTAAGGGCTGTGACTGCTTTGCACACTGATTTTGTGGTTTATGTGTTGCCTGTGGTGTGTCATGAGGTGGCAGTTGCTTGATGTCTGCTTTGGAGGCCTCTGCTGTTTAGGTAAATTTTGCTCAGAGCCTCCTGAGTATGACTTTGTGTGTTTATGTGTTTGATTCATTGTTGTGATAGCTTTATGTGAGACTGGTTTTGTGGTGTGTGTAGTTGCCTTCTCCTCCTGTCTGGTCTTGCCAGTCCTGAGTTGAGAGAGCTCAGCCTCCAGTTTGGCTAAATAGCTGCATCTCTCGCAAGTATTTGTGTTATGTGGGAGGAGGAGAGGGTTGTCAGTGTACATGAGGCAATTGTAACATTGCCTCAATATTCCCAAATTCACCAACTGGACAGGAGAGGACGCCAGCATCTGGCCCTTCGACATGCTAGAGAAATTTAGAAGTTAGGTGTAACTGAATAAGAGAGGACTTAGTAAGGAAGTGGGTACTCCTGGGGGGGGTTTGCTAGTGAGGGACTTTGTATAATACAGAAGTGCTAAACCTGAAAAGAAGATACTTTTAAGACAAGTAAAAGCTTTTAGGAACAAGTGCTGCGCTTTTTAGTTAAGGGATATACTGTTTAGATTACTAGTAGAGTAGTTCTAAGGGAAAAAATGAAGAACAGACTTTATGGAGCCAGAAAAAGTTTAACCTTGTTAAACCGGCGCTGCCCGATGCTGCTCTAGTGGCAACTCCGCAATCGTTAAAGCACTCTAAAGCGTGCTTGATACCAGGGGCTGGAAAGAGCCAGGAATTGACCCAAAACAGTAAAACTACAGTTTCAAGTCAGTAACCACTCCCACGGGGGCAGGGAAGCAGCTCAATGTTTATCACTGCCACTGATCAACAGAGAGACTTTCCTTTAGCCCAAGCAAAATGGCCTCACAGAAACTTACAAAACAGTTCAAGAACAGCAAGCCTGTAACTTGAACTTTTTTAAATCTCAGAAAAGTGGGAAAAAAGCAAGATTTTTTTGTTTTTGTTTTTTCAGAGATAGCAGAGGTTCACAAGTAATATCAAGTTATAACAGTGCAGTAAATGACCCCACACAAGAGTGCTAGGTCAAAGACAGAAAATATGCAAGTTTTGAGAAAAAAACGATTTTAAAATTAAGTGCAAACAGGAAATTTAGTATACAGCTTTTGGTTGTGCTCTAAATACAGCTACTAATGCAGAAGACAAGTTTAACAAGCCAGAAAATGCTCAAACTAGCCAGCTATGCAGAAAAACTTATCAAATAAACAGAGGAAAAATACTTAAAATCTCAAAAGTGGCTCATTTCTTCTCTCAGCATTTTCTCCTCTTGGTGGGTGCTTCACCAACAGCCAACAAGCCTGAAAAGAAGCGAAAACCACGAGGCAACTAGGTTTTAAGAGAGGAAGATGAAGGAGTTTTGGAAATGACCCCTTTTGGCCAATAAACTGCTCTTTATAAGGGCCTCAGTGCCAATTGCCTAGTAACCTCCTATGAACCTCCTATGATCCTATGACTTTGGTAACAATCATTTGTTTGTGGACTGAGCCCTGTGGGACACCACCCAGCCGGCAAGTTCAAAAGGCATGATCTGCCCTTGACAAAGCCAAACTGGGTCGGATCCAATGTCTGCAAGTTCCCTATGTCTTTGTTTATGAGTTCCATTATGATCCTCTCCATAGCTTTGCAGACCAGGCTTGTTAAGCTTATGGGCGGTAATTTCCAGGGTCCGTAGAGGTACCGCCTTTGTGGAGTGGGACCACAGTTGCCGACGCCACCCTTGGGCACGTATCCTGTGGTAAGGCTAAGATTAAACAGCTGCCTTATATCGTGTTTAGTTCCTCGTTGAGTTCGTGTAGCACACAGCTGGGGACACCATCCGTCCCATTGATGCTGTGTTTTAGCTTTAGAGAGAGCAGCTTTCACCTGTGCATTAGAGATGTCTGGGAGGCTACACTCCGCTGGGATAGTTATCTCTCCTTTTGGGTGAAGTTTGCACTGAACGTGTCTGCCAGTATGTTGGCAATGTCTGTGGGTTCAGTGATGTTTGTATCATTTTGGACTAATTCTGCGCATATCTGGGAGTTTCCACCCAGGTTTCTAACATAGCTGAAGAAGGCCTTATGTTTGTCTTTTGAATCTATTGCAATTTTTCTCTCAAATTTGGCCTTGGATGATTTTATGAGTGCTCGTATTTTTTTAATAATAATGATCAAGGGTGTCTTCTCTTTTATGGATTTTGCTCTATCATGTAACAGCTTTCTCCTCTTATTGTAAAGTTTGTTTATGGCTGGGGTCCACCAGACTGGACGTTTGCCCTTGGTGGAAAGAGTCTTAGTTTTATTAGGGATTGCCTGATCCATGCAGTCCTGGAGGTGTTCGTAGAAGGCATTTGTAAGGGCTTCCAGCTTGGGTTGTGGTTTCCACTGGCTCGGGGCCTTGAAGGATACCACACCAGTCTTGAGTAGTGTGAAGTTTGCTTTAGAGAAGTTCTTCACTGTGGTCTTTTTGTTTGGGGTGGGCGGGATGTGGATTTCCAGTGAGATAAGTTTGTGATCTGATCTCACCAATGAGGGATATACTTCGTGTGGAGCATTTTGTCCCCATGTTTGTGATGATGAGATCTAGTATATTTTCCCCTCTTGTGGGAATGGTGACTAGTTGTTCCATGGCATTTGAATTTATGAACTCAAGGAACCTTTGGGCTAGAAAGTTGGGGCTTGAGTAATGTTCCCAGTCTATATTCGGGTAGTTGAAGTCACCCAATATAATGGTGTTTGGAGATACATTTATACCCTCCAGTGTCTTCAGGAAGGCTGTGTGGGGTTCCTGAGTTTGAGAGGGTGGCCTGTAGCATGCTACAAATTGTAGAGCAGTTTTGCCTATGGTTAATTGCACCTGGATGGTTTCCGATGCTTCGTGCGTTGCCACCAACCTGAAGGTGTGGGTATCCTTGATGAATATGGATACACCCCCTCCTTTTGTGGTGTGGTCTGGGTTTTCGGGCCGGAACGCATGATATGAGGTAAAACCTGATAGTGCCGGGGTGCTCTCAGGAGCCTTGAACCAGGTTTCAGTCACAGCACAGACATTGATGTTCTCCATACTGAGAAGGGCCTTGAGAGCGTGCATTTTGAGATTTAGACTTCTGGCATTGAGCAGCATTACCCTTAGTTTCTTCCCATTTTTGTTTTCTAGGGTGGTAGGTTTAGAATTTGAGCCTTGCCTAAAAGGCACTATGGGGTGGCAAGAGCCTTAGCCAATATCTGGAATCCCAGGGTGACAGGTGCAAGCCGTCCCATGCAAGCAGCGTGGCTTGTCAAGCATGTCATCCCATTCAGACAGACACTGGATCCCTTTGAATGACACCAGAAATTAAGCCAATTGTTAAAGCTGATCATCTTGTCTCTATGTTGTGGCATCATTCTTGGTGAAGGAAGGATACTGCTCAGGGTCAGGGTCATACCTGCCTGGGCTACATAATCAGAGAGCTCCTCTATGTCTCTTTTCATGTAGTCCAGGGAGGTACGCCTCAGGTCATTCACACCAGCATGGACAATGACTGTGTCATATTTGTACTTGCTGTGGAGTGACCCAGTGCTTGTGTTATGTGGCGGATTCTAGCCCGATAGGCAGCTTACTGTGACCCTCTCCTTGTTCAGCCTGGTGAGTGGGACGCCAGTGTGTCTGACTATGGAGTCACCTATGACAAGTATGTTTGGTGTTGTATTTGGCCTTAAGGGCTGTGACTGCTTTGCACACTGATTTTGTGGTTTATGTGTTGCCTGTGGTGTGTCATGAGGTGGCAGTTGCTTGATGTCTGCTTTGGAGGCCTCTGCTGTTTAGGTACATTTTTGCTCAGAGCCTCCAGTATGACTTTGTGTGTTTATGTGTTTGATTCATTGTTGTGATAGCTTTATGTGAGACTGGTTTTGTGGTGTGTGTAGTTGCCTTCTCCTCCTGTCTGGTCTTGCCAGTCCTGAGTTGAGAGAGCTCAGCCTCCAGTTTGGCTAAATAGCTGCATCTCTCAAGTATTTGTGTTATGTGGGAGGAGGAGAGGGTTGTCAGTGTACATGAGGCAATTGTAACATTGCCTCAATATTCCCAAATTCACCAACTGGACAGGAGAGGATGCCAGCATCTGGCCCTTCGACATGCTAGAGAAATTTAGAAGTTAGGGGTGTAACTCAATAAGAGAGGACTTAGTAAGGAAGTGGGTACTCCTGGGGGGGTTTTGCTAGTGAGGGACTTTGTATAATACAGAAGTGCTAAACCTGAAAAGAAGATACTTTTAAGACAAGTAAAAGCTTTTAGGAACAAGTGCTGCGCTTTTTAGTTAAGGGATATACTGTTTATATTACTAGTAGAGTAGTTCTAAGGGAAAAAATGAAGAACAGACTTTATGGAGCCAGAAAAAGTTTAACCTTGTTAAACCGGCGCTGCCCGATGCTGCTCTAGTGGCAACTCCGGGCTAATCGCTAAAGCACTCTAAAGCGTGCTTGATAGCAGGGGCTGGAAAAAGCCAGGAATTGACCCAAAACAGCCAATAAAACTACAGTTTCAAGTCAGTAACCACTCCCACGGGGGGCAGAGAAGCAGCTCAATGTTTATCACTGCCACTGATCAACAGAGAGACTTTCCTTTAGCCCAAGCAAAAATGGCCTCACAGAAACTTACAAAACAGTTCAAGAACAGCAAGCCTGTAACTTGAACTTTTTAAATCTCAGAAAAGTGGGAAAACAGCAAGATTTTTTTGTTTTTGTTTTTCAGAGATAGCAGAGGTTCACAAGTAATATCAAGTTATAACAGTGCAGTAAATGACCCCACACAAGAGTGCTAGGTCAAAGACAGAAAATATGCAAGTTTTGAGAAAAACGATTTTAAAATTAAGTGCAAACAGGAAATTCAGTATACAGCTTTTGGTTGTGCTCTAAATACAGCTACTAATGCAGAAAACAAGTTTAACAAGCCAGAAAATGCTCAAACTAGGCAGCTATGCAGAAAAACTTATCAAATAAACAGAGGAAAAATACTTAAAATCTCAAAGTGGCTCCTTTCTTCTCTCAGCGTTTTCTCCTCTTGGTGGGTGCTTCACCAACAGCCAACAAGCCTGAAAAGACGCCAAAACCACGAGGCAACTAGGTTTTAAGAGAGGAAGATGAAGGAGTTTTGGAAATGACCCTTTTGGCCAATAAAACTACAGTTTCAAGTCAGTAACCACTCCCACAGGGGGCAGGGAAGCAGCTCAATGTTTATCACTGCCACTGATCAACAGAGAGACTTTCCTTTAGCCCAAGCAAAAATGGCCTCACAGAAACTTACAAAACAGTTCAAGAACAGCAAGCCTGTAACTTGAACTTTTTTAAATCTCAGAAAAGTGGGAAAAAGCAAGATTTTTTTTTGTTTTTGGTTTTTCAGAGATAGCAGAGGTTCACAAGTAATATCAAGTTATAACAGTGCAGTAAATGACCCCACACAAGAGTGCTAGGTCAAAGACAGAAAATATGCAAGTTTTGAGAAAAAACGATTTTAAAATTAAGTGCAAACAGGAAATTCAGTATACAGCTTTTGGTTGTGCTCTAAATACAGCTACTAATGCAGAAATCAAGTTTAACAAGCCAGAAAATGCTCAAACTAGGCAGCTGTGCAGAAAAACTTATCAAATAAACAGAGGAAAAATACTTAAAATCTAAAAAGTGGCTCCTTTCTTCTCTCAGCGTTTTCTCCTCTTGGTGGGTGCTTCACCAACAGCCAACAAGCCTGAAAAGATGCCAAAACCACGAGGCAACTAGGTTTTAAGAGAGGAAGATGAAGGAGTTTTGGAAATGACCCCTTTTGGCCAATAAACTGCTCTTTATAAGGGCCTCAGTGCCAATTGCCTAGTAACCTCCTATGAACCTCCTATGATCCTATGACTTTGGTAACAATCATTTGTTTGTGTAAGCGGTGGTGGTGCTGCGGTAGCGCTGTCGCCTCACAGTAAGACGCTGTCCAGTTCAATTCTCAGCTAGAGCGTCTTCTGCGTGGAGACATGCGTGAATGGGCGTACCTTTGTTGAAGGTTGTGTGTCAGAGCTGGTAACTCGGCACGTAAAAATCAGCTACCAATCATTAGCGGACTGGAGTTCCGCTGTGGCGACCCCTAACCGGGAAAAGCCGAAAGACACAAACAATTTGTTTGTGTAAGACCCTCTTGTAGAATGTTGGCATCATTTGAAGATTCTATGACCACTTCCAACTTGCAGTCATCAGCAAACTTTGTCAGCCACAGACCTTTAGTTTTTGCTTGTTCTTTGGAGAAATAGATTCCAAACAGTAGAGGTCCCAGGACTGATCCCTGTGGAACACCACTGGTTACAGGTCTGCTGTTGGAGGTGGATTCCCCTATTTTGATTATATGTGTTCTATCAATGACCAGTTAGCGACCCATCTAATGATATAAAGGTTGATACCTAGCTGGGTGAGTTTGTCAATGATGCCTGAGTTGAGGATAGTGTCAAAAGCCTTGGCTAAGTCTAGGTGACTGTCTGAAGAAGTCAGCCAGGTTTAACAGGCATGATCTCCCTTTGATAAATCCAAACTGAGTAGGGTCAAGTGTTTGGAGATTACTTATACCTTTGCTGATCAGGGCCATGATGATTCGCTCCATGGCCTTGCAGATAAGGCTAGTCAGGCTAATAGGTCTGTAGTTCCTGAGGTCAGTGGAAGCACCACCTTTGTGCAAGGGAATAACAGTGGCCATTTTCCATTCAGCTAGGATGAAGCCTGTACTTACACTATGATTGAAAAGAGTACCCAATGATGTTGCTAATTCTTGTTGGCGTCCATGTAGGACACAGCCTGGGTTATTATCAGGTCCCATAGATACTGTGTTTTGGCCTTATAGATGGCATTTACAATCTGCTCTTTAGAGATACAAAGTAGGGGACAGGTGGTAGGGATGCCATGGGGTATGTGTGGTGGGGACAGGGGAGTGAAGTTTTCACAGAGCCTGTCAGCCAATAGGTTAGCTATGTCCACAGGCTCAGTATATGTGGTATCATTAACTACCAGTTCAGCACAAATCTGGGCCTTTCCTTTAAAGTTATGGATGTAACTAAAGAATGCCTTATGGTTGTTTTTAGTTGAGGAAGCTAATCTGGATTTATAGTTTGCTTTGGAGGACTTCACAAGAAGTCTTATTTGCTTGATTAAGCTGAGGAGGGAGTGTTTCCAGTTTAGGGATCACTCCCTCTTACTCTTAGACAGCAATTTCTTCCTCTTATTGTAAAGCCTGTTAACAGCAGTTGTCCACCAGGCAGGTATGCTCTTCCTTGAGGAGCTTGTCTTGGTCCTATCAGGTACGGCTGAGTCAATGCAGTTATACCAGGTGTTTATATAAAGCATTGATGTAGAACTCAGCATAGCTGCCAGTTCCATCTGACAGGGGAGGTGCAGTGAAGCTATTTATACCATCCAGTAAGAGGTTATTATCTGCTTTGGAGAAGTTTTTTAGTTTAGTTGCTGCTGGGTGGGGTCAGGTGTGATAGTTATTTCAAATGAGACTGATATGTGGTCAGATCTCACCAGGAAGACCTCACAGTGGGGGTGCTACAGTAGTCCCTAATATTGGTAACCACCAGAACCAGGATGTTGGCACCTCTTGTGGGGGTGTCAATCAGCTGGTCCAGGGCACTGGCGTTAACATAGTCCAGGACCATTTGGCAAGTGAGTTTGAGTAATTTACCCAGTCAATGGATGGGTAGTTAAAGTTGCCCAAAACCATGGTGTTCAGATGTATCTTTATAGACTCAAGTAGATCCAAATAGGCAGAGTGGGTGTCCTGATTAATGGAGGGGGTCTTGTGGCTGGCAATGACTTGAATAGGTGTCCTACCAACAGTTAATTGCACCTGAAGTATCTTCCAGGGAATCATACTGTTTAACCAATCTGGAGGTGTATTTATCTTTAATGAATAGTGAAACACCACTGCCTTTAGTTTTCACACCTTCAGTTTATGGCCTGAACATGTGGAGGGAGGTGTAAGCCAGTATGGCTGGGGTGCTCACCACAGTCTTGAACCAGGTCTCCATGACTGCACAAATGTCTGTGTCTTCCAAGGTAAGGACTACTTCCAGTGAGTGCAGTTTCATGTTAAGACTCCTAGCATTTAGCAGCATAACCTTGAGGTTGTTTTTAGATGGAGTTATTACATTGGGAATTTTGTCCTTGAGACACAGCCCAAAAAAGGCACTAAGAGCCTTAGCCAGTACCCAAAATCCCTGGGCTGACAGATGAAGACCATCTGGCAAAGCATTGAGTTCTGTCGATCATGTCATCCCAGGCTGAGAGATACTGAATCCCCTTTTCTGTTTGTATTGAGGCATCATCCTAGGTGACATTAAAATGCTGCTTAAGACTAAGGACATACCTGTCTGAGACACATAGTCCAAGAGCTTAGTCATGTCTCTCTTCACATAGTCCAGAGGGGTACATCTCAAATCGTTCACACCAACATGGACTATGCCGGAGTCATAACCATAACTGTTGTTGAGATACCTGAGTGCAAGTGTGATATCATGGATCCTGGCACCTGACAGACAGCAGACCATGACCTTCTCCTTATCCAACCTGATGTGCGGGACATCTGTGTGTCTCACGATGGAATCAGCTATGACTAATATGTTTGGTTTTGTGTTTTGCCTTAAGGGTTTGACAGGTGAGACACTGGTGCTTGAGCTATTATATGCATTGTGCTCTGCAGAGGAAGTACTATGTGTAGTGTGCTTGTGTTTGTGTTGGGAAGCCTCAGGTGTTTAGGTATGTTTCTGGTGAGGACCTCCACATATGTAGGTAAGTGTGATGTAGGCTTGGGTGGAGTAGGAGGTGAGGTGTGCATACTAATGACCTGCTCATTTTCATATGTACTGACTGGTGTGTGAGAGAGCATGGATTCAAGGTTCTTAATATAGTTGCATCTCTCACATGTTGAATTTGTGTGAACTAGGAGTAGAGGGTTGTCAGTAAACATGAGGCAGTTGCTATGCTGCCTCAGGATGCCTATGTCAGCCAAGCTGGCTGGAGAAACTGTGGGAAATGTTCCGTCCATAGTGTTAAGCAAATTTATATGGTCAGGAAAAGAGGTTGCACTTAGGAATGGCTAGTGGGTGAGAGATGTGTTGGTACCTCTGAGGAGAATAATATTCACAATGACCTTTTTAATTTTTTTAATTGCAAAGACAGCAAGCAAAAATGTAATTTTGCATTTGCTGTGTTTCCACAAGTACAGTAAATTTACAGCATAAAAAAGAGATGGAATTCTCATAAATATTATGTCTGATAGAATATGAGGTGTCCAGGGTTTGGATATCTTTTTTTATTAGTACTGTGATGGATGTTTGTACTTTATCTCACATATGATGTTGCTAAACATGGAAAAAATTGTATAACTCCATGTAGTAAAAGTAGAAAATATGAGTGTTTATGCTTTATCCAATACTTACTCATTAAAAACAATTTGTCAAACCTGTCTCAGCAAAAATGATTGTTTCTGATTTTAGTCATTAGTTAGTATTTTTCCCAATGATACAGTGACCTCAGCTCTAATTATACTAGAAAAGAGGGTGCAAGAGTCTCTACTAGAGTGACAGTGTTAAGATTTCTTAAATAAAATACTTTTTTCTCACTGAGGTCATTTTGGCCCAGTGTGTTAAAACATGCCATTTGCCAAAACAGCAGTCCACCTTCCATTTTCAGTCTTTTGATCAGAAAACCATAAAACTCACTCATACTATGAACTCAGAATATTTCATGGTTTGTGAGTGTGTCTATATATGTGCATGTATGCATGTACACACACACACACACACACACACACACACACACACACACACACACACACACACACGCACACACGCACATAAGTAGATATTTAGTGTTTCAATATTTATTGATTCAAAGGCTTAAGTAAGGCCCTCAATAAATCTGCCACATATCAAATCAGGTTTGAAGACCCCTATTGCCCAACCAATAATACAGCAGTTTCTTAAAAGGCAGCATGCTGTTGTCATATTCTGAAAGGGAGAGCATTCCATAACAGGCCAGCTTAGCAAGGAACGTAATTTCAGTAGCACATATTATAACAAGGAACATCAATAAAGCCTTTATTATTCCTAATATCGAAAGTATAGTTGTTAATTTCAATTTCTAAATCAGTTGCCATCAGCTGCCAACAGGTCAATTTTCAAAAACGTATGAATAAGTATCAGATCACCCCTTAACAGCCTATAGTTTACTGAAAATGAGAACACATTTTCTAGTCTGTTTATATTATCCATCTCCTTTTCTTGGGCAATTTGTTTTGGGAAAAAAAAAACTCTGGAATCTTTCCAACCTTTTCAGCTGATCTCTGTTGTATGAACATGCAGCGACACAATCATCAATACAAGGTCTGACAGATGATTTACAAAGTGGCAAAAGGATTTGCTTATCTCTATCAATGATAGTTCACAGAATGCTTTTTATGGCTTTGTAACATTTCCTAATAACTGCTCCCAAATGTGCCTCCAATGTAAGTTTACTCAACACCCCAAGTCTTTTATCCTGACCACATTTTCCAAAGTAGTGTTATTCAAAGAATAGAGATAAGAGGAATTGTTGACACCAAAATTGATAACCTTGTTTGTTAATTTTTTTAATATTGAAGTCAATGGTTTTAATATTAGACCACAATTCTAGGTGTTCCATAACTTCCTGAAGCTTAAAACTGGTCATCCAGCTTAGTAACAATAGTCCCCACTTTTATATTGGCAGCAGATTTGCTGATCCAGATCTCACTAAGGCTTGGGAAATCAGATATAAAAATGATAAACAGATGTTTACCAACCCCTGTGGGATCCCACTTCCATTTTTTCAATAGACAAAAATACCTTTCTAATTTTAACCTCGCAAGTTCTTTACAGCCAATTTCTCACCTACTTACTAATGTCATTTAAAAATGGCTTTTGACATGATACTTAGAATATCAGCATGCAATGCAAAAGCAAGAGACGTGACTAGATCCAAATAAATAACACCTAAAATCCCTGGTCCAGGGCTTTCCAGACCAGTTGATAAAAATTTAAATTTGTTAAACATGATTTGCCCTTAGTAAAACCATATTGACAAATGACTAGTCTCAAGTATATGGTCTCAGTGACATAGCTCCTTAAAATGAATTCAAAGCACTATATACAAGTTAAACTTACTGGGTGAAAATCAACAGATGTGGGAATACCCCTTTAAAGATAGGCACTACAACAGCTTCCCTCCATAGAGAAGGTAGAAATATCAAATAAAAATATCTGAATTAAATACTGCAGACATGAAACCAAAAATTCTATGATATTTGTTAAAATATATCCATTAAGACCATCATATCTAGTTGCAGTTGTGGGTTTAATGGTCTTAAGGACCTTCTGCAAAATTTCTTCTGATATCTTTGTGCTAGGTTCTAAATTCTGAAAGGGAACTGAATGACAGTCTGTAATTATCCTTTTATGTCCTTTAGTCCCATAAACTTCAACAAAAAGTGTTTTTTTTAATTAAAACATTTTTATTATCACATATAGCAAGGTGATGTTAGTGCACATTCAATAATAAAATAAAACAAACAATTGCAACATTTTCAACTGTATACTTTATACAGTTATGATTTTTTGTCTTAATTTTTTTAAGTTTAACATTACACAGAGTGCTCAAGTCCTGCCTTCTGTAAAATATCACTTCTCCTGGACATTATGTACATATATTGTTCACACAGATTCCATTTCTACATAGTTTATTCTTTCCCAGTTCTAAAGATCCCACCTCCACTTCTTTTATCTCCTTTACAACATTCAGCAATTTTGTTACAGATGGTTTTGTTTTTGATTTCGGTTTCCTAGTCATTGCTTTGTTGGCGGCCAACAGTATTAAACTTACTATGACCCCTGATGTGTCTAGACAATTCAATTTATATATTCCAGCTCAAAATAATCATTCCTTAGTTAAAATAATTTGTTCCACCAACATTTCTGGCAAAACATCCTGTAGGTAATTTCCAAAAATCTATCAACTAGTTACATTCCAAACAAATAAGAGTTCCAGGCAGCTCTCTATTTCCCATCACATCCCGAGCAATTGCCATCTTCCTGTGGAAAATTTGTCTGAGGTCTACTAGGGGTACAAAAATACTTCCATGTTAAAATCTTAAACATTCTAGATTTTGGTTCATACTTTGGAGCCGTACATATATCCTCCCATTGATTCTTTGTATATTGCATTTACATTCTCATTGCCCAGTCTTGTCTACATCTTCTGATTGATTCTTACAGTTAGCATACATTATTTTGGATCTACTTCTGATTGTCGACAACCAGAAGATCAAACCCATTGAAGCAAAAGTGCACAAAATCGAAAGTGCACTTTCGCAAAAGCCAGATCTCCAAAGCGCATTACAGTGGGGATAAGGAAATATATGCTTTTCCCCACTGCAGTGCGATCTCAGAGTTAGTATATTTAAGTAAGGGGGGGTGTGGGGGATACAATTTTTTTGTTTTGTTTGCACTTTTGCTCTAGTGTACTTTTGCTTTAATGAGTCTCGGTGTTGCTTCTTTGAGATAGTGAAAATTTGATCAAGGAACATAGACCTGTTATTTTATATGCCCTACTATCCTTTTTTACTACAACTTCTTTTCTAGACTCCACTATAAATTCAACCATCCATTCTCTATGCCTATACTCTTATCGATCCCTGGCAGGAAAGACATTCTCCATTCTCCAGTCCAAACTTCTGTTTGGTTTCATTCCACTCTTAACATTTTTCTTCACTCTAGTTATTTGATCATACCTTTTATTCATTTTCACCAGTAAATTCCAGCTTATTCTTGCCTAGTTTCTGTGTCCCTACTTATAATTATCCCTATTGCTTAAAATCTCTTATCTTTTACCCATTTCAGTATTGTCTTAGTTTTCAAAATAGTTTCTGCTACTTTGCCCATATACTACTCTGTATTGTTGTTACTGTTCTCCTTAAGTGTATGCATCCAAATCCTATTCTCTTTGTGAACTCCCCCAACATCATTTCCAGTTTGAGTTGTAGTCCTCTACTTGAAAGATAGATTTTATATATATATATATATATATATATATATATATATATATATATATATATATATATATATATAGACACACACACACACACACACACACACACACACACACAGCCTTAACTGCTTAGCTCTAAAGTATCCCTTCAAATCGTGTAATCCTAAACAACCTTGTTATGTGGGGAGAAACAACTTATCCTACTTAGCATTTGCCCCCTTTCCTTCCCAAATAAATTCTTTCAATTCTTTATTATGGACCACAGCTTTTCCTCTGGTTGGTAAAAATGTGTCTGACCTGTATACAGTATTAAGGGACTAGAAATATTTTAATTGCTGGTACTTTGCTGCCCGTATCCATTGTCAAGACCTTCCAACTTCTCACTTTTTGTATTATCTTTTGTTTAGTCTCTTCTCACATATCCTTAGCTACCATAATAGAACCCATTTTAATCCAAACTCCTAAATACAGCATATCATGTAAATATTGGTACTGCTGAAGTGATTCATGTGTGGAATTTGTTTATTTGCATAACCTTTGTTTTATCCTCATTTAATATCCTGAAATTAATGTGAAACTCTCTCAAGATATTCCACAGCACTGAATTATCAAGTACAGATTAATATAATCTGCAAGTAAGATTAATTTTTGATGACCATACCAGTTATATCCTTGAATTTGTAAGTCCTTTATTTTCTTTGCCAGTGGCTGTACTCATATGGCTCGGCTTGTCAGAGAGGAGTCCTCTCACCTTGATTTTTTCTCTAACCTTTCATATATCTAAATATTTAATTGCAGTATTCTGTCAGGAATCACACATGCTGGCATTGCCCTAATTATAAAATCTCAGGTGACTGTAACAAATGCCCTCCCTGCATCATGACCCAGCAACAATAATGAAATGTTATTGCACTTTACTTCCCTTTGAATTATCATTCTTTTGCTATTGACAAATGTTGGTCTCCCCTCCACAAAACCACATTGATCCATATCTATCAGTTTTTGCAACACCTAAGCCATTCTGTTAGCTAGTATTGACATAAATGCTTTATAATCTTTGCTCAGAATGGAAAGTGGTCTATATAAAGTTGACTGTAAAAGGGCCATTGCCCTGTTTGATTAGTACAATCATCACAGCTTTCTTCCAAGATGCATCTTCTGTGCCTTCTTTTCAACTATTGTTAAAAACGCTTTCCAGATCTTTATCACTTTTTCCCCTCACTTTCCAAATTTTCACAGGAGTAACATATGTTTCTGGAAACTTCCTTATTGATTGATTACGCATTTACTATTTTTATCATATTCTCTTCTATCTTAGCTGTTGATTCTTGAGCCTTACCTTCCTCTAACCTTCGCATATTTAACTCTTCCATAAATATTTCAAGTTGTGTCTTTTCCTCCATTCCCCTTTCCTTTGTTCTATACTGATTTTCATAGAATTTCCAAAAGACCCCCTTAGCTTGGCAACAGTCCTTTCTTTTTCTGTTGTACAAGTTTTTGTGCCAATAGACTTTTGTGCTCTGAGGTTATCAAAAATATACCTGCTTAACAGGGTCCTTTCTATACTCGTGCATACTATCAATATGCTTCCTTCTTTTTCTTTTACCGTTCAATAATTGCTCCTCTTCTTGTTCTGTAAAAGTCTTCATCAATAATGCTTTAACTTTTGATAATTTCACAAAATTCTTATTACTTATTTCCAATGTCTCTGTCATTTCTACCATATTGATACATGTCATCTTCCTATTATCCCACCTCTCATCTATCCCTTCTGAAAAAGTTTGTACATTCTCTAACAACTTCTGAATCATTTTTACTACCAATTCTTTAAAAAAAACATTTTAACTGGTAAGCAAGAAAGCTTTGTACTTGATTACTCTGGATCTTTATTTTAGACTTTATTTGAGCATGGCCTGAAATAGTTATTGAATGTGTTTCAAAACTGTCAATGAAATACTTATGCACTTGTCAAATATAATTTGTCCAGTCTAGCCCAGTTATTGTACCTTGGAGAATTTGTAAATAATGTTTAGGTAGTAATTTCACATCTTCTTTTCCAAATATCCTTCTACATTTCTTCAGGAATTTACCATGTTTTTTTACATTTTCCTTTATGACTCTTCCATGATACTTTTTCAATATTGCATATCAGGTTCCAGTTCCTAGCCATAAATAATATTCCCTGCTGCAAGCTAATTACCTCTTTGATAATTCTCTCAAGCTCCTTAAAAAGTTTAGATGTAATATAAATACATGTCTGTGTAATCCTTCTTTCCTGCCAACAACCCCTGATTACCACAGATCTTTCCTTGTTGTCTTCTCCTCCTCTATCACTTTTGGAGCCCCTCTTGCAATTAGTATTACTAACCCTATTTTCCTTTCTCCCTGATACTCTGAGTAACCATTCTGGAATCCTTTCTTTGCCAAATTAACATGCTCATTTTCATCTAAATGCATTTCCTGTAACATTGCTATTGCTATTACTATTTCTTAACATAATTCAATACTATTTGTTTCTTGCCCATGCCTACAATACCATTCACATTCCATGATGCAACTGATAAGGCAATCATTGTGATAAGAAATTATTACTTTTACACTTTCTATATGCCATTTTTGAATGTATATTTCCAGTCTTCAACTTAACCTGGACTATAAAAGAGACTGCTGAAGTCAGTTGAAGGACAGTTAATGAGTTGCAGTCAGTTACAGTGCTGTGCAGTGGATATGCAAGAAAAAGGACTCCCCAAAAACTGTAAGCCTGCCTTTGCCTTGCTGTTATGTTTTACATTAGATCAGGGATAGTATTCTCTAGTTAGATTAGAAAAGTTTAGTTATTTAGATAGAGCTTTTTTAAGATGATGGACTTATATCTTAAAGTTTAATTTTACATTTCTGGTAACTGAATTCTGGTGTTTATAGAAAATTATTGATTTACATTCTTGTAATCATTTTACTTATTATTAAATGTTTTCACTGTTTTACATTGTGGCTGGACAAGTGTATTCTTTAGAGTTTAGAGAGTGCTTATACCTGTTTGATACTCCCCAGGTCACCTCCAATGCCTGGCTGCTTCTGGTCATAGCTATCATTTTTTTGATATTTCACTTTTAATAATTGATCACCCTTTGAAGGGCATGTAGACCTGTCTGACTCTGATGGCAGCATTGACCATTTGTATTGGGAAAGGGACACAGCTGGAAATCTCTGTCAGGCTTCCCATAAGTATTTGATTGTATGAGATTTTAATTTAGAGTGTGAGTGAGTCAGAGGTCTTAAATTGGAACATTACTCTCAAGTGTATGATAAGGGATTACATTTGGAGTGGATAGAGGTATATAGTGCAATCCCAGGAAGTAGAGGGTGAGGTGCCTAAGGGAAATTGTGGAATTTTACTCTTGTGTGCTCTGTGTTCTGGTGTTTTCTGTGACACTCCCACAGTGGAGTCAGTGGTGATTACTGACATGGGTTTTAACTGGTGAGATGTCACATATTGGCAGTCCAGTGGGATATTAACTGGATGTCACATTTATTGGTGGCAGTCCAGTGGGATATTAACTGGATGGCAGAAGCTGTAATGAAAGTGCCACAGAAAGATTATGTGCTCCCATCCTGTTGTCTATAAGTGATGCATGTATTGTAACAGCTATAAATTCTCAGTCAAGAAGATAATACACCAGTGAGGCTAATGCCTACCTCACTGCCAACTCCTTTCAATCAGCTTTACTGTTTTGCACTAAAAAAAACATGCTGGATGTTCTTCCCAGTCAAAAGTCTTCGATAACTTTACCCCCTAGGCCTACTTATGATGGCCTAACTGAAATCTGAAGAGGTGCACACTGGCTCTGAACACAGGAGTCTCTTCAGCTGCTTAAAAGCATTGTTTCCCTCTTGTTTGCTTTGCTTTGAGATATTTTTTTTCAGATCAATAACAGGACAAACTATTGATGCAAAATAGGGTACCAATTTGATAGTTTCCAATTAACCTCAAGCATGCCCTCAATTGTTTTACTGCCAGGAGTAAATCAGCTTCTCATAACTTCAAGTTTTTCATCTGGGTCCTAACAATTTTTCTACCAATTACAAAGCCTATCTTTCCTCTGTCATGCCTAGCTTGCTACTGTAGGCACTGACAGCTAACTTGTCCTCTGAGAGAGTCTAATACAGCCTGTACCTTAGCTAGATGGGAGTCCCAATTCTCCAAGTGTATTATTACATCATTGAGGCAAGTCCCTGAGAGTTTTACAGGGAAACCCTGTGGTCCAAAATGAAGAATGATATACTAGAATTAGCCAACCAGGTTTGAAAAACATCTTTTGTTTATGGCCCAAACCATTACAGGAATCTGTGAATATTCCCTAGACTTAAAGGACTTTACCCTTCCCAATATTCCTACAAGTTCATTTATACCAGGCATTGGATAACTTCCAAATTTACAAATGATGTTCAGCTTCCTAAAATCATGACAGAATCAGATTGTTACATCAGACTTTGGAACACTGAGGTGACAGAGGAGTCAAAAAGTGAATGAAACAATCTTTTTTTTTTTTTTACTGAATCAGCACTTATAACACAGGCAATCATTTATATAAATGAAAACAAATCATACTGGCATTCAGATGCTAATGTTATACATCACATATAATCTTCTGTACTGTCATTGTCCATCTAACATTATAGCATACTGAATTCCTGTCTCGCCTTAAGCTTCATGCCTCTAAAACATTATTCAACATTTATTGGTCCCACCATTCCCATTTTTTCTATGTAATTTGCTCCAACCCTTTTCTAAAGATCCTACTTCCAATTCTTTTATCTGTTACTATAATCACTACTTCTAGTATGGTTGGTTTAGACTTTGATTTCTATTTTCTACTAATTGCTTTTTTGGCAACCACCAGAATTAAACTTAGCAAGGTCTTACTATGTCGTAGCAATTCTGATTCTGTTTTATAGCAAAAAAAAATCTTAGTCACACCAATTTATTCACCGGTATGTATGACAGTAATCTGCAGGGAATTTGTAAAGACTCTCAACTCATTACATTTCCAAAAACCTCATTCTTCATCGCACCTCCAACATTTGCAATCTACCTAATGAAAAATTCTTTGGAATCTTCTGGGGTTATAAAAATACTGGGTCTGTATGAAAATCACGAAAGCGCATATGTGCGACTACATAAAAGTCGACACATAAAACATGAAACCCCTAAACAGCAAACGGCCACGTCCTCAAATTTTTTCCTAGTGAAAAAATTCACGCGGCCATTTACAAAAAAAAAAAAAAATTAAAAACCCTAATCAGGTGGGGGCTTCATCCCCCACACCCCCCTTAACTAAATATATCACCTACGAGATTGCACTACAGTGAAGGAAAGGGCAACATGGTGTAGTTGGCCAAATACCTCATTGCCCTGTGACATATTCATCGAATCGCTTAAATGCGGTTTGATGAATATGTCGCTCATTACGTATTAGCTCAGAAGCCATTTCGTGCTTCTAATATAGACCCAAAATACTGATGCAAACATTTCCAAGCAAAGATCCTAAATTTTGTTTCATATTTTGGAGCCATACATATATCCTTCCATTTTTTTCTCTGTGAATTGCTTATCCAATCTCTTTCCCATCCTTTCTAACCTCCTCTGAATCCTGCAATATTTTATATGTCCTGCAAATTATACCTTTTTAACAGCAACTTCTGCTCTAAATTCTACTGAAAACTCTACCAGTGCTGGCCTTTCACTTGAGATATCCCTGTTCCCTTCTCTTTGCCTATAATCCTGATCCTGATTACCTTCCCTATCTGTAGCCTGAATTCTGAATGGATTCTTGACCTCTTTCCAGTCTATTACTTTTCCCTCTCTGATTATTTATTCCAGTTACCCTAGTTCCTTTGCTAGTTTTCTCCAGTAAATTCCAGCCCCTTTTTGCCTATTCCTGTACCCCTAATTGCAGTCATGCCTATCAGTAGAATCTCCTTTCTCCATTCCTGTATTGGGTCAGTTCTTAGAATACATTCTACTACTTTATGAAAATAAAGTTCTGTATGGTTATTGTTATTTTCCTTGACGATCTGCATCCAAAATGCAAGTTTCTCCTTATTTCCTGAGCTTTGCCATTGTTTCATCACCAACTTCCACTTTACAGCTTCCTGCTTGTACTATGTAGAGGAGCCTTAACTGTGTAGCCTTGAAATACCCCTTCAGATCAGGTAATCTCAAACCACCTTGGTATATTGGAAGGATCAACTTATTCCACTAGACTCTTGACCTCCTCCTCTCCTAAATAAAATCCTTCAACTCTGTTATCCACAACTTCTCTAGTTGATACAAATATGCCTGACCTGTCTATAAATCTAAAATAACTAAAACCATTTTCACGATTTGGATTTTGCTATCCATATCCATAAAACAGAAACATCAGTTTCTCAGCTTTTGTATTATCTTTTATTTAGTCTCTTCCCACATATTCTTAGCTGCCATAAGAGAATCCCTTTTAACTCTTACTACCAAGTACTTTGTTTTATCATGTCCCCATAAAGATGGGTATTGCTGAACCAATGCATGTCTGGGTACATAGTTTACAGCTTTTGCCTTTAAACTTCATTAATTTTGCATCCACAAAAGACTTGAACTGGTCTCAGAATGTTCCACAACACTGAAATATCCTTTTTCTGGTTTCATCAGGTACAAAACAGTATTTGCAAAGCACATAAAGCCAACTCTTTTAGATTACATTACCAATTATATCTCCGAATTTCCAGGTCCCTAATTTTCTTTGCCAATGATTCTAAATATAATGCAAACAACAAATTTGAAAGAGGACATCCCTGCCTGGCTCCTCTGTTCAAACAGAACTTAAAGAGCACACCCCTGCCTAGTTCCTCTGTTCAAATTGAACTCAGATTTTCACATCCAATCCCTCATATATCCTCCTAATTAACCTTATCATTGCATCAGAAAATGCAAAGGCTTCCATTGCCCTACTCAGAATCCCAGCTTACTCTTTTGAATACTCTCGCTGCACCAAGACCCAACAAAGGTAGTATTTTCTTACATTCTGCTTCTGTCTGCATCATTGTTTTGTTCTGTTGATGTTGGCAAATGTTTGTCTCCCCCCCACCAAATCACATTGATCGATATGTATAAATTTTTGCATCCCCATTCTTTTAGCCATTATAGACCAACACTTTATAATTATGGTTTAGAATCAGAATGCATCTATATGAAGCTGATCTGATGGGTCTTTACGATCTTCAAGTATTACAGCCACCACAGCTTTCTTCCTGGATGTTGGTACTTCTTTTAAAATACTGTTAAACCCTCATCTTTATCACTTTCTTCCATCCTAACTTCCAGCTTCAACAGTAATACCATCAATTCCTGAAGACTTTCGTGTAAATCGGTTTTACATCACTATTTTTATTTAATCTCTTCCTATCATGTTAGTAATTGAGCTTCATCTCCCTCTAATCTTGGCATATCTAATTCTTTCATAAATATTTCCATATGTACTTTATTTCCACATTTCTCAGCTTTATACAGATTTTCATGGAATTTCCAAAATATTTCTAATACCTCTATAGGATCTGTGGTTAGTTTCCTTGTTATAGGCTCCCTAAGCTTGGCAACAACCCTTTCTACTTTCCATTGCCTGAGCCATTGTATTAAAAGCCTTAGTGCCCTGGAGTTATCAAAATGCAGTTGCGCAACAGCAGTCTTTCTAAACTCATGCATATTATCCAGGTAGCCCCTTACCTGTTTAGCAGTCTGCTGTTGCACCTCTTGTTCTGAGAGATCCCTCCTGTTCCACAATACTTTGACCTTTCTTAGTTCCTCTAAATAAACTCTTGTTACTTCTTAATCATCTCTCTTTTTCTTTTATTTCTACCCTGCTTTATCCCACTGGTCATCTTATCCATTTTTGAACTTCAACTCACAACCTCTCACCCCCAGTTCTGGTATTTTGTGGTGTCTTAAGTTAACCTTTTCCCTGAAACAGTATCAATTTGGCATTAAAACATGGATGTTTTGAAAACACATTTCTTAGCAGAAATTCCCTTAGTGGCTAAGACAGGCAGTGTCATCTACCTGAACTGCAGGCATATAAATCCATTTTCTTTCTTTACCAGGTCTAGTTTCTGCTATTAAACCAACTATGGAGAGCCTCTCCTCTTTCTAGGGGTTCAGGATGCTGATATTGTACATCTTCTCCAGCCTTCTCTTACCAATCTATTACATAATAATTTTCTGCCATTTCAGAATAGATCCTGACACTAACCAAAATGTATTTTATGTAGGGAGAACCAAAACTCATTCTTAGTCTCCAGCCATGAATTTCCTGGTCCTTGCTTTCTGCTATACACTCATATGGTCTGGGTTCTTTCTGGGCTTTCCCCTAAAATGGTTATAACTAATTTCAGTGTGTCCTGCAACTGGTATAATGTTCTATAATGCTGTTAAATGGGGTTCTCTCTTTTTCCAAGTTTCTCTAGCAATATTTAACAGCAGATGTGGATCACTGTCATGTAATGACTGACCCCTTCTGATACTCTAATCAGAAAAAGCAGCTACTATAATAACTGGTCTCATATTTTACTATCTTCAATTACTTTCACCAGCATGCATTTTAATGCTTGGGTAAACTGCTTCACTAACCCAAAGTATTGGCACAACTGCTGCATTATTCTGAACATATATGGTGGCCACTGGTCAGCATTTATTTTCTTAGTTATTGCTATTCTGGAAACTAATTCCAGATTCTTAGCAATATATTTAGCATTAGCCTTATGTAAGGAAATAGTCTCAGGGTACCTAATTGTACAGTCCAAAAATAGCCAAAACATATTAAAACCTCTTCTGGATTTTACCAAATACCAAGCAATGACCCCAGCAATATGTTCAAATGGCACTTCAGTAATAAACAGTGATTTCTTCAGTTGTACTAGTCACTTTTACTTCCTACTTGGCAATATTCTCACGCTGCAATAATTCACTGTACAATTCCCTTCCTTCTGTTGTGCAAACTGTTCTACCATAGTGCACTGACATAGCTCTTTAAATGAGGTAGGCTGGGGTCTTTCTGTAGTCTTAGAAACCCTTTGGGCTACACCAATCTGGCGAACACTATTCCTTGAACTTTGTTGGATTTGTACACTTATGAATGCATCTGGTGTCTCTTCCACCCTTTTCTAGGTTAGGTATCAGTATACTCAGAGGCTTATTTACTGGTTCCCTCCTCCCACTAAGAAGTGGTCTGTCAAAAGGAAAACCTTCTTCCCACTGCCTCTATGTAACCTTTAGTGTTATGAAGGTTTCTCTATTATATCACAAGTTAAACTGGGAACCTCGGCAACAATATTAACTACATTTCCAGCACAGTCTGTATTGTTGTACGAGTAACAGGACATGGTTTAATTCCATGATTACAGACTACTTCAACTACTGTTTTATTAAGTTTTCTTTCTGCAGACATACTGTGGCTGGGATTCAGAAAGAATGGCCCAACATCACATTAAGTTCCAAGCAGAGGTGTCAGTTTATACAATCACAGAAAAAGGTGATCCAGAGAAAGCTTTAACCACAATGAGGAAGACCTTATCAGCTACTTTGCATGCCTCTGAATTGCTTCTTACTACTCATGTCAAAAGCATCTTGTGGTACTAATATCCTGTGGTAGCTCACACACTGCATTGTTTATACCTCTCAGAGCTGAATTTTGCAGAATATCCCCACTTCAGCCTCAGATTTGCTTTCCTCGTAAACTATCTGGGAAAGATCCAAGGCTTACAATTGGTCAATAATGCCAGATAGTAGTTTCACACTTACTGTTCAAACAATGCATGTTGATGCAAAATGTGTTTTACTAACAGAAGTAAAATAGAGCAATATTTAAAAAATTGTCCTTGCTTTGGTTAGTCCCACCCCAACCCCCACCCCCCATTTTTGGGTTGATGTAAAAGTTTTATGCAATCACAATGAAAAGTATGACAGGTACTACCACTCCCCAGTTTCTCACTCTTCCCTACCTACCCCCTAATTGTGACCGCCCATGCAGGCAAACACTCATACCCCAGCCAGACACAATCACATCCCCCATTTCTATATCTCTGCTGAACGTCACTACACATACCTACACAATGACTTCACAGAAGTCAGTGGGTGATCACCACCTTTTGACAGTTAAATTTCTCAGCTGCCCATAGTAATTTACACAGCCAAGTGATTTTTCTGAATTGGCAGGCAATGTAAATCAGTGGCCACAATCATTTTTTTTTTTTTGGGGGGGGGGCATAGCTAATTAGTAATGAGTGAAGCCAGGGTAGCAGCTAGTACTGCTTACCATGGCCAGTGGGACCACCCTCTAAGGTGCTGATTCAGTTACACAGTTTCTACAGCATTTAAACCATGTAGCATTAAGTCATGTGACTAATAGCAGCAATGAATTAAAGGTGCAGAGCACAATAATTCAAACACTATTACTGTGTAACTGCTGTTTGTCTGTGTGTCTGAAGAAGTTACTTTACTCAAAGTGACAAAAACGTGAGAAAAAAATTTATTAAATTGACTTTACGTTAAAAGAAAGTGTTTTTTGGGATTAACATCTTTTTCTGCTGGCTACTGTTGGGCTCCTGTTCTGTATTCCAAAATGTATCTACTGCACCCATCAATGTAGAATATAGGAGCACCAATATGAAAGCAACTCTGGTGGATTAAATGCCATCTAAAAATTGAAAGTGAGCTACAGCAACAAATGGTTGAAGTTACCACTTTAGAGACAGATTGTCAAATTTAAATGCCTGCAGTGGCAGGGAGTGTATCTGAAAGTGCACACATTGTTCAGTGTGGCTTAAGGATTAAGAAAAAGCCAAACAGCAACAGTCATCCTAAACGTATTAGGAAAGGCAACAAATAAATCACTATCTTGGTGAACATTATACAAGACTGCTGAAAGTTTTGTCAGTTGAGGAAGAGTATCTGGAGATTAACACTCCAGATTACAAGATTAAGGCATTAGCCTTATGTAAGGAAATAGTCTCAGGGTACCTAATTGTACAGTCCAAAAATAGCCAAAACATATTAAAACCTCTTCTGGATTTTACCAAATATCAAGCAATGACCCCAGCAATATGTTCAAATGGCACTTCAGTAATAAACAGTGATTTCTTCAGTTGTACTAGTCATTTTTACTTCCTACTTGGCAATATTCTCACGCTGCAATAATTCACTGTACAATTCCCTTCCTTCTGTTGTGCAAACTGTTCTACCATAGTGCACTGACATAGCTCTTTAAATGAGGCAGGCTGGGGTCTTTCTGTAGTCTTAGAAACCCTTTGGGCTACACAAATCTGGCGAACACTATTCCTTGAACTTTGTTGGATTTGTACACTTATGAATGCATCTGGTGTCTCTTCCACCCTTTTCTAGGTTAGGTATCAGTATACTCAGAGGCTTATTTACTGGTTCCCTCCTCCCACTAAGAAGTGGTCTGTCAAAAGGAAAACCTTCTTCCCACTGCCTCTATGTAACCTTTAGTGTTATGAAAGTTTCTCTATTATATCACAAGTTAAACTGGGAACCTCGGCAACAATATTAACTACATTTCCAGCACAGTCTGTATTGTTGTACGAGTAACAGGACATGGTTTAATTCCATGATTACAGACTACTTCAACTACTGTTTTATTAAGTTTTCTTTCTGCAGACATACTGTGGCTGGAATTCAGAAAGAATGGCCCAACATCACATTAAGTTCCAAGCAGAGGTGTCAGTTTATACAATCACAGAAAAAGGTGATCCAGAGAAAGCTTTAACCACAATGAGGAAGACCTTATCAGCTACTTTGCATGCCTCTGAATTGCTTCTTACTACTCATGTCAAAAGCATCTTGTGGTACTAATATCCTGTGGTAGCTCACACACTGCATTGCTTATACCTCTCAGAGCTGAATTTTGCAGAATATCCCCACTTCAGCCTCAGATTTGCTTTCCTCGTAAACTATCTGGGAAAGATCCAAGGCTTACAATTGGTCAATAATGCCAGATAGTAGTTTCACACTTACTGTTCAAACAATGCATGTTGATGCAAAATGTGTTTTACTAACAGAAGTAAAATAGAGCAATATTTAAAAAATTGTCCTTGCTTTGGTTAGTCCCACCCCCCCCACCCCCATTTTTGGGTTGATGTAAAAGTTTTATGCAATCACAATGAAAAGTATGACAGGTACTACCACTCCCCAGTCTCTCACTCTTCCCTACCTACCCCCTAATTGTGACCGCCCATGCAGGCAAACACTCATACCCCAGCCAGACGCAATCACATCCCCCATTTCTATATCTCTGCTGAACTTCACTACACATACCTACACAATGACTTCACAGAAGTCAGTGGGTGATCACCACCTTTTGACAGTTAAATTTCTCAGCTGCCCATAGTAATTTACACAGCCAAGTGATTTTTCTGAATTGGCAGGCAATGTAAATCAGTGGCCACAAGCATTTTTTTTTGGGGGGGGCATAGCTAATTAGTAATGAGTGAAGCCAGGGTAGCAGCTAGTACTGCTTACCATGGCCAGTGGGACCACCCTCTAAGGTGCTGATTCAGTTACACAGTTTCTACAGCATTTAAACCATGTAGCATGAAGTCATGTGACTAATAGCAGCAATGAATTAAAGGTGCAGAGCACAATAATTCAAACACTATTACTGTGTAACTGCTGTTTGTCTGTGTGTCTGAAGAAGTTACTTTACTCAAAGTGACAAAAACGTGAGAAAAAAATTTTATTAAATTGACTTTACGTTAAAAGAAAGTGTTTTTTGGGATTAACATCTTTTTCTGCTGGCTACTGTTGGGCTCCTGTTCTGTATTCCAAAATGTATCTACTGCACCCATCAATGTAGACTATAGGAGCACCAATATGAAAGCAACTCTGGTGGATTAAATGCCATCTAAAAATTGAAAGTGAGCTACAGCAAGAAATGGTTGAAGTTACCACTTTAGAGACAGATTGTCAAATTTAAATGCCTGCAGTGACAGGGAGTGTATCTGAAAGTGCACACATTGTTCAGTGTGGCTTAAGGATTAAGAAAAAGCCAAACAGCAACAGTCATCCTAAACGTATTAGGAAAGGCAACAAATAAATCACTATCTTGGTGAACATTATACAAGACTGCTGAAAGTTTTGTCAGTTGAGGGAGAGTATCTGGAGATTAACACTCCAGATTACAAGATTAAGGTACATTTAACCTTAGATTCATTTCAAGGAATCAGTGATATTTTCAGCAATGTTGCCCTTTTTGAATGTCCTCTTAAAGCCACAAATTGAGAAAACTATAGAAGGATATGAATATCAGTTCACAGCATCAGTTCACAACATCTAGATCACAGCAGTGTTGACACTATGACTGATGCATTCAATGATGGAACAAACTTAGGCTTTACAAGAGACACATGTTTACCCTTGAGTATCTCCCTACACATCCACAGTTAGTGTAAGCCCCAAACTGCAGGCAACAGTGAGCTGAGGCAGGTCATGGAGGAGGAACAGAGGCTAAGAACAGCCCTGGAATCAATCCAATACTCAAGTTCAGACTTACAGCTAGTCAAAGGGACAGGCGTCTTTCCTTTTAAGCCATTAACAATGCAAGGTTTTAAACAATGGATGGTCTTTTATTCCCTCCACAGATAATGATGTGACAGATATCACTAATGCAAGGCTTTTTCTAAAAATGCTACCCAAAAATGTATGTTTAATAGTTGTGGTATGCAGGTAAAAGCAATGAGGAAACATTTCTTCCTATGGGAATATCCTGGTTGCAGCCTTTCTTAAAGCAAATGAAGATGAGATTCATGAGGCTTCTAGAAGTAAAGGTAATTGCCAAAATCCTTTTGCAATAAGACCAAGACTGAGACATGTATTTTGGAGGCCTTAGAAGCAATAACTCCATCAAAGCTGCGGAGAGCACCCCAGCCACACCAGGTTATTCATCCTATCATTCATTCAGACCTCAAACTTTGGGCAGCAAAACAAAAGGAGGTGGAGTTGCAATATATATAAAAGACATACACACCTCTAGGCTGTTCAAACAGTATAATGCACAAGAAACCTTCCAGGTACAGTTAACAAATGGCAAGACCCCTGTTCAAATCATAGCTAGCTGTAGGCCTCCAACTTGGACCTCTTTGAATCTATCAAAATTCAACCCTTTACCATGATCTTGGGTGACTTTAACTATCCAACCATAGATTGGAAGAAATACTCATGCCAAAACACAAATGCCCAGAGATTCCTTGATTTCGTCAATGCAAATGCCTTGGACCAGTTGGTTGACACCCCCACAAGAGGTGAAAATATCTTGGACTTTGTATTAATCAACATGAGTAACAACTGCAGCATCCCTACAGTGACATGATCTTTGGTAAGATCCGACCACAAAGGAGTCACTTTCAAAGTCACCATCTCCCCCGACCCCACCCTAGCTAGGATCAAACAAAAAAAACTTCTCCAAAGCTGATTATACCTTCCCTCAGGAGGTTTTAAACAGCTTTGCAGCCCTCTCCCCCTCCATAGGAACTGGCACATATGTCCAAACCTACACCAAAATACTATATGAGCATTTATATACATGCATGGAATCAGGAATACCAGACATGATGAAATCCTCCTCCTCAAGGAAGAGTAAACCTGTCTGGTGGACATCTACAATAAATAAACTCTATAATAAAAGGAAACAAATTGCTGTCCAGGACCAAGAAGGAGCAGGTGCCCAACTGGAAGCAATCTCTCCTCAGCCTGAACAAGCTAATAAGAGCACTAGTGAAATCTTCCAAAGCAAACCTTGAGTCCAAACTGGCCACATCTACTAAATACAATCATAAAGCCTTCTTCACATATGTCTGCAATCTCAAGGGAAGCACTCAGATCTGTTCTGAACTGGTAGTCAAGGACACCACATACACAAATGCTATAGATATAGCCAACCTGCTGGCAGACAGGTTCAGTGAAAACTTCTCTCCTCTGTTCCCCATCAGTAAAACAGGACCTCCACAGTACCTGTCCCCTTCTCTTATCTCTAGGGAGCAAGTCGTCACTGCCTTCTCAAAGGCAAAAAATACAGCTTCGATGGAACCCGATAACATCCCAGGCTGCATCCTACATGAACTCAGTCAGGAACTTGCAGCACTTTTAGGCACCCTATTCAGCCAAAGACTGACTACTGGCTTCCTCACAGCTGAGTGGAGGACAGCTACTGTCATCCCTTTGCACAAAGGTCAAGCATCCACAGATCCAGGAAATTATAGACCCATCAGCCTAACTAGCCTGATCTGCAAGGCCATGGAGTGGATCATTATGGACCTCATTAACAAGAACATTGGCAAACTCCAGACACTTGATCCCAAACAGCTTGGTTTTGTCAAGGAGAGGTCATGCCTGTTAAAGTTGGTTGATTTCTTTGAGACAGTAACCAAGACCATAAATGAGGGGAAGACAGTGCACACCGCCTACCTTGACCTGGCCAAGGCCTTTGATACTATTCCCCACTCAGGTATAATGGATAAACTCCCTCAACTAGGTATCAATCCATATGTTACCAGATGGGTAGCAAACTGGCTCAGTGATAGAACCCACCTAGACAAAATAGGGGAAGCCACTTCAAGTTGTAGACCCATAACAAGTGGTGTACCCCAGGGATTGGTCTTGGGGCCTCTGCTGTTTAGGATATACTTCTCGGAGGGGCAGGCCAAATCTAGTGGGCTATGGCTGACCAGGTTTGCAGATGACTGCAAGCTGTGTGCTGTCATCAGCTCCCCTAGTGATGTGGACATCCTCCAAGAGGGTCTCACCCAAACAAATGAATGGTGCCAGAAACATGGCCTCAAACTGAATGCCAAAAAATGCATCATCATCCATTTTTGGAAGAGTGACGTCCCCACAAATGATCACATTAATTATAAGGTCCTAAGCATGCAATCAGTTGTGAGGGACTTGGGCACCCAGGTTGATAGCAAACTGACTTTTGACCACCATATTGCCACCATTGTACAGAAAGCTTTCTACATGGCCCACCTCATTAGTATGGGCATCTCATCCAGGGACAAGGTTGTCATAACATCCCTGTATTCTTCTCTTATAAGACCCATTATTGAGTAAAATGCCTTTTTTGGCATGTACCTCACAAAGCACATGCAGCAGCTGGAGAGACCACAGAAGTTCCTCACCCGGAGAATCCAGGGCTCAAACATCTACCCTACACAGATAGGCTAAAAGCCCTGTCCCTCTACACAGTCTCCTACAGACTCATCAGAGGCGACCTCTTTCTGGCATACAAAGCAATCTCAGACCCCGCCCTGATGGGACTGCTGCATGTCCATAAGTCAAGCTCCACTCAAGTAGTCTGCACAAGTGACCTCAACCTGGTCTGTGACATCAACAGAACTTGTTGGTGAGACAGATTTGTGTCCCAGAGATTCCCCATTTTGTGGAATAGACTCCCTCTCCATGTAAAGCAGAGTACCTCATTAACCCTTTTTAAGTGCAACCTGGATAACTGGATGGGGAACAGAAAATACATACCTGGGATTCCAACTGTGTCCCTGCTGGACAGTGGCATAGGGTGCTGACTTGTTGGAAAATGGGCTAAATTCTTGGCTAGGCTTATAAGAGCCTCAAGGCCAATAGCCTAGTAACTTCCTGTGATCCTATGAGATTAAGGTAGCTGATAAGTGTGGTGCCACTGTGGTAATGGAGAATTTTATTTAAAACAAAATGAATCCTCTATTAGGGGATCAGAAAACTTGTAGAATTTATAAATATGAAGTCAATAAAATTACATCAGTTGTATTATACGATATGTTTGAAATACCTCACAAAGAGGATTACCGGCCTCAAACAGATGCCCTACGCAGACCGTCTCAAAAAACTCCAGCGTTATTCCATCGCATATCGCCTACTCAGAGGTGATCTCTGCCTAACATACAAAGCTATGTCAAACCCAGAGCTGTTGGACATGCTTCACTTAAAGAAATCCCAATCCCTCCGAGCTACATGCTCTAGGGACCTAAACCTTGTCACCATAATAAACAGAACATGCTGGAGGGATAGATTCCTGTCCCATAGACTTCCCATACTCTGGAACAAACTACCTATCTATATCAATCAAAGCTCCTCATTAGCACTCTTCAAGAAAAATCTTGATGATTGGATGGGAAATGGGAAATTCACCCCGGGGATCACTTCTGTGGCTCTGCTCAACAAAGTCACAGGAAAAAAATTTTCTTGGGTGGCAAAAGCCAGGGTACCATTTTGGCTAGGCTTATATAGGCCCTAGGGCCAATAGCCTAGTAACTACCTATGAACCTATGAGTAGCAGGCAACATTAAATTGTTTAGCCATGTGATGTTAGTTGAATGCTATACAAACATGACTAACTTGTATTACTTGATAAAAGCAGTACTGGGGTGAATGCTCTTGTGATGTTATTACAGCAGAGTGTGCCTTAAGGTGTTTCTGGAGTTGCCTCCTACTTCCCCTCTAGGCATCAAATATTGCTTGTTTATATGTGCATTAATTCTAAAACCATGTTACACACAAGGTATTAGAATATTTTTATCTTGAAGCATGCATGATGGTAAACAATTCTATTGATATCTGACCTCTGTCGATGAGCATTTTTTGGAACTTAAGGTAATAACCTTTTTAAAAACTTAAGCCACACCCACTGGGAGTTAAATGTACCCACTCAAGAGATGTACTGGAGGGAATGAGTTAATTAAGGTTCCAATATCTGCACAGTTTCCTTTACATGGTTTATTTTAAAATGTAAAATTTTGTGAGTTTCATGAAAAATGCATGCCAAAATATGTCCACTTCGGCAGTGTATATAATATGAAAGCACCAAAGTCCACAGGTTTATTAAAAATGTTCATAGTTTAACTATTTGCAATATGAAAATGAAAAAGCTAAATCAAAAAGGCACATCTTACAGTCCATAGGCCTCACAGGTAAGGGTGTCCATTTCTCAGTATTAACAATCCAATAGTTAATTCAAGTGCTCAGTCAGGGGTCTGTTCATCTCTTATGGATTCCTTTTGGAAGATGACCAGGTCTTCTCACACAGTTCTGTCTCACTCTTTACTGAAGTACTCCACCCAGAAAGTACAACTGTCAGGAACTTAACATAAATGCAGATACTTAGTTACAATCACTGTTGCAGTCCTACTTAATGGGATAGCCTACCTATAGAAAGACCTTGGCCAGCCCTGCTTGCAAAGTTCTACCTTCCATCAGTAGCTTCAGCCAGTTTCATCCCACTGCAGCACAAGGCCACCAGCCAATGCTATTTTCAGATATTTGTTGCCCTGACAATATCAAGAGCAGTGTCCTGGTGCCAGAACGTGAGTGGATAAGCTGTCAAAGTCAACCCTTCCTCACAAGTCCACCCCAGAGGTCCCTATCCTTTCTCTGGAATGTACAGCAAGTTTAGACAGGAGACATAGTAGGAAGGTTTGTGGCAAAATAGTTGGTTGGGGGGAATCACCCCATATGCAGGCTGCCAAAAGGGGCAAGAGCAGATGGAGGGAAGAAATATGGGCTGCAATAGTAAATGTTCTTGAAAATCTGTCTGTGGCAAGTTTCTTACCCATTGTACTATGTTCACTACTGCAGTCCCAATTAATGTAATGGCTCCCACAGCATGACACTAGCGGATGGCTAGTAAAGTAGTCAAGTAAACTTACCATAACAGTAGATATTAGATTGATCACTGCTGCAGTAGCCTTAGCTATACAGGTTATATCCTCCAAAGGATATCAGTTGGTCCACTTCCAAGGCATTGGGGTACTTTCCACACACCAAGTTAGCTCAAGCCAAGATGACTAAAGACAGGTTTGGGTGCCAACCCCTTCCAAGCTTTTGTGCTGTTGGAGAGTGCTCCTCTGCAGGCCTTCAAGGTTTGAAAGTCAGCTTTTGCTTTTCCTTTGCTAGGCAGATAAGTTCCCTTAAAAAGTTTTAATGTACTTTGTTTAGGAAACTAAGCTAGGAGTTTGTGTTTTAACAGGCTGTCACAAGATTTCTGTACTTCTAAATGGAAGCACACCATTTTTTCAGTTTGAAAGTTGTTTAAATTGAAAACATCGTGAAAAAATTCTGTTTTACTTTTGGAGCCAACAATACATTGTAAAGTGTTTACTGTGTTGTATGAAAAATTATCTTTCAATACTAAATTTTTACAGGCTCTTGCTACTCATTTTCTCCAGGAAAGAGGTACATTTTTGAATTGACCATGGAACAAACTCCTGGTCCCATGGTCAGTGTTTCTTCCAGCCACAAAAAGAAAATGTTAAAATAGGTTTTGCCACCACAGCAGACTAGCAATTTACCTCGGCCACAGGTGGTGACTCTGCTGTGGCCATAACTTGTTCCTCAGACCTCTCCTTTTACTCTTGCTCCCTCTGGTGCAACACCTACAGCCACTATAGGTCAGGGAGTTAGCCACATCACTGTGATTGTTGAGGTCCCAGCAGTGGGTAAGGGAAAGCCACTCTTGCCAGTCCTGAGAGGGTACAGTGAAGACTTCCCTGTTTGGTTAGAATGTGCCCTTTCCTGGGGAAGCTGCTGCCATTAATACTGTTAATCCAATTTTCCTGTCAAAAGAAAAAATAACACATCTATTCCTCAAATTTTGTTAGACAGGAGTAGTTTATTGGGTCTGGATCAAGGTTCCATTCTGGCTATTGATCCTTATCAGGAGTTTCTGGTAGGATGGAGAGAGATGCAGCTGTTCCTCAACAGATTCAAGATTCTGAATTTGGACAGGATATAGATGTAGGGACAGAGGGTTTTCTCACTTTTGATTCAGATGAACAGGGGAGTTCAGTTTCCAAATCTCCATGTGTGGTTTCTCTCAGATTTCTGAAATATCAGTGTTTTCAGTGGCAGAAAACAGTTTCTCAGTCCCTCAGAAAATGAGCCATTACAGAAAGATTCAGAACTTTCACCCATTCTTCCACTTCTATCAGCCTTGGAGGATGTGACACTGCCTGTCATTTGCTAGCCAGCCTGCTTCCCTAAAAAAGGATAGATAAAATTTACAAGTTCCCCAATCTTAGGTTTTTATACACCCTTCCCAAACCTGACCCAGCACTACAGCTTTAATCTACTGCTAATAAACATTGTTAGTTCCAATCCTACTCTGACAAGAATAGGAAAAGGACTGACAAGTATGCACCAGGACACCATTACATATGATGAATGTATAGAGGATGGTCAGAGAGCAAACCTTGCAAAATGACAGAAACAAAACCTTTACATTTGGCCTCTAGAGCCAGGGTAAATTAATCTTTTGAAAAGGTCTGGATTGAGGACAAAGTGGCTGATTCTAAAATGGACTGAACTTACACCCTTTAGAGCTACAGTACCTACCTCAGCATTCTTAGTGGAATGACTTTAGCTTGCCCAGAGACTGGATCCCATGAGATGAACAGAGATACTTTCCAAATGTTATGCACTGTGCTTACGGACCATTTTCCTTCCCTACCTTTAGCAAAGGACACAAAGCAGGTCTGATTTTCTCAAACTCATTCTCTTCAAGTAAAATATCATGTGCTTCCAGTGACTGCAAAATAAACTGCTGTTTTAAGGCTTATGGAAAAATACAGGGAACTGGGCTGCTTGATTTAGAGATACCTCAATAACTATTTAAAGCATGAGAGAGGGACAGATCTTTAAGGGATATGCAGACCAGAAACCATTCTAGCAGACATTAGTCACCAAAAATATCTTTTAGGATAAGAATTTAAGTGTTACTGATGCAGCTGATTAAGAGCAAGGTCAGTTTCTCTAACACAAAATTGAGGTTTCACAGGAGGAATCAACTTTTATATGGTCTTATATTCAATTCTTCATGAACTGCTGTAAAGGAAGGCTGCAGTGTAAACGTGGGTCAATATCTAGTCAGGCTGAAACTGCAGATGCATAGAGCCTTCAGGAACCACAGGAAAGGACAGTGCAGTCCAACAGGTAATCCAGGACCAGTGTCACCTAGACTTTGGGTCTAGATTCCTAGATAGGCACCAGAGTGAGAATCTTCCATTTAGCCAAGATTGAGTTTTCTGTGTTGGGTTTTCTAGTCCTAGCATGTTCCAATAATGTTTCTACTTTGCATGGTGTAGATTATCCAAGATATCCTCTTTAGAACAGTCAGTCTGGGGTCCATGAAGGGCATATTGTTCCAAGTTAGAGGTCCACAGGCTGATACAATACTCCATTTTTCCTTCACCAGGCTTAGCAGTGGGGAGAACCAGAGTTGCATGGGAAAAGGGAGTCATTAAAATGGTATCTGACCTGTAACTAATCCTTCACAGTACCCTGGGATAAAGGGTATAGGAGGGAGATCATACAGAAATAGACCTGCCCAGTCCAAGGAGACAACATCTACCTTCTAGCCTATTGGAGTTTGTATGTTTGAAAAAAACTTTCAGCTGCTTGATCTGTGGTGAAGCAAAAAGGTTTGCTTCTGGAACAACTCAAAATTGTCCAAAATACAGAAATATATCATCCATTTATGTAGATTTATCTGTGAGCAGCTCGACTTGTCTTCTACCATATTCGGCTTTGAAGGAATATATGCTACCTTAAATGTCAGGTCCATCTCTTGGGCAATTACCCAGGCTTGCACTGCCAATCTGCATAGGAAGTACCCCACTGTTGCTTTATTACATCAGCATGGTGTTGTCAGAGGATTTGGGGTGTTCCCTTTGTCTGGATTTGCTTGAAGGTTTTTACATTTATTTATTTCTCAATCTTTTTAGGCACCATATGACCTGGATTTTCACTATCTCCACATGGGCTCTCCAAGCTATGACTGAGAAGTCTGTTAGGGTTTGAGCTGCATGTGCTAACCTGAAGGGCATTAGTAGACCAAGATGAAGCTGCCCATCCCACCATGAGATCTCTTATGAACAGGAAGATGGGGATCAAAGTCTCTAGAGATTGTAAATGCTGACTCCAAGTACACTGCAACTTCATCTTCATCCTTACCAAGGATACCATTAGAATGCAGGAGGCCATGTAAATTAGGACCCTCATGAAAGTTCATGCCGTAACAGTTTCCTTTGTTTGGGCCTCCTTGACAAAGAGTTGTCCCCTGGTAAGAAAGCCTTCTGAAGCTCTACTCTGAGCTCCTAGGGGGATAAACACTGTATTCACCTACTTCAATATGACTACTGCACTGACAAACCTAGCTTCCTGAAAAGCAGTTGAAAGGGAAGGACGACGCCTTACTAAGCATCTCTAGGGACTGTCTGAATGAAGCAGTCATGTGGGTAAGGGTAAATATGAATGCCATTTGTCCTGCAATAGACTATTACTGGAGCCAGAAACTACTAAAGACTAGATGCACTAAACAAGGGCAAAAAACTGGAAATGTTCCTCCTGCTGTGAGCTTTAAAAACTGCCCATTGTCCCTGCCAATTAAGTGCAGGCATTTGTCTTTAAAGTCTAGAGTCACTAAGGCCTGAGATGAAGTAGTCTCAGCAAGATCAGCTTCTTGAATTTTGACACAATGAGAAATTTGGGTAGCCAACAGGTCTAGTATTGGCCTCCATACAACTTCTGGGTACAAAGGAAAGTTCTACATAACCATCTTTCTTCTGCTTTTGGAACTCTATAGTCCACTGCCCTGTAATTCTCTTAACGTTGGAGGTACTATGGGGAATATGCTCCCTTGGAACCAGTATGATGCCCCAAAACTTTGCAGCAAGTGGCAGTGCAGTCCAGATGTTAAAATTCTTGCTGGACAACTTATTAACCAGTGTGTTTTCAGAGATATAAAATGTGCTGTTGATTATAGCCACCACACCAATGTCAACTGCTGAGGCAGAAAGGTGCTTCTCAACATTGAAAAGAATTAAAACGTTTCTTCGTAGTACAATAGGGCAAGAAAGAATTAATGCATTGGCTATGATTTCCATAGGAAAGGAGTTAATGTGGAGTATAGCTAACTTCAACCAAAGAGTTATTGATTTGTTTGCACAAAATAAAGACAGACGAATGGACTTTATCTATAAGTAATAAATCTGAGAAATATCCAGAGGAACACAACAGAGGCTATTATTTGGTACTACAAGCACTTATTTGGAACCAGCCGGGGTCACGTTAATAGTGTTTGCTTGGGAAACTTTAAACTGTCCCTTTTGAGTCGCTATGAAAAAGGGGGGGGGGAATCCAGTATGACCTGATGTTTTGCAGACCAGAACAGAGCTTCTCTTTGGGTGCAGAAACCCAATGTGACCAGATGTGTTCCAGACCAGACCACAGCTTCTCATCAGGTGCAGAAACAGAGTAAGAAATATTGTTTGCAGCATACTGTAGAGATAAGTCTTCAAACCATCCTGTATATACATGTAACAATGTGCGCTGTGTAGAGTATTCAGCATGTGCCATAGTGACTGAGCATTTATGTCATGTAAATTGGTAAGCATAGCCAGCATTGATCCCACTGTACCATAGCCCCACCCATTTCCAGTTGGCCACACCCATTCATGTTGGCCCCACCCATTCAGCTGTCTCCTGCAGCCCCCCTTTGATTTGAAGTCACCAGCCACCACTGCCTGGGACATAGAATGGGGAGTGGTAAGATCAGGCCAGAACCTGCCAAAGTGGAAGCCATTCAGGCATGGCCTGCACCTGTTACCAAAAAGCAGGTGAAAGCATTCTTAGGGACAGCAGGGTGCTACAGAAAGTTTGTCCCCAGTTACAAAAGGTGCTCCCCTCACAGATCTGACAAGGAAAAAAGGCCAGATAAGGTAGTGTGGACCACAGCATGTGAGAAGGCATTCCAGAACTTAAAGAAGCTTTGGGAGGATTCCCTGTGTTAGGCAGTCCAGATTACAGCAAATAATTTGTTATGTAGGTGGATGCTTCAAACTATGGGGTGGGGGCTGTACTTAGCCAGATTTCTTCAGAGGGAAAAAAAGCATCCAGTGATTTATCTCAGTCATAAGCTTCAACCCAGGGAGGATTGCTATGCAGCTGTACAAAAGGAATGTCTAGCCATAGTGTGGGCACTGCAGAAACTTCAGCCTTATCTGTATGGAAGAAAATTCACTGTAGTTACAGATCATAATCCCCTAACATGGTTACATTGAGCCAGCCAGCAAAACACCAAGTTACTAAGGTAACCTATTAAATGTTAGTGCAGCACCGCAGTGGGATTAGCAATGTCAAACGCAGATGGGCTCTCAAGACAGGTAATGGGGTAAGGTATACCCAGATAGAATCAACCCTCTCAGGCAACATTTCTCAAGGGACACTTGAAGAACTAGCTTGAGTTGTCAGGGGGGAAGAAATGTGATAAACTGAGAGGCTGCCAGAACAGCTAGATAGAATTTTGTAAATAATTCTATGTCATTTGTAATTATTAATATGATCCACAGGCTTGTTTGACAATATAAAATAATTGTGTTATGTGCTGAGCTTCAAAGATTTAACCACAGTGCACCCTGCTGGAAAGAATGCAGAAATGGGTATAAACACTATGCCTATGTAATGTATGTTTTATGGTAGAAACTGGGACATACAGAGTTAACTTGCAAACTCTGAAAAAATAAGTAAAGAATTTTATGACTGTGTGTGATCTCAAGCTAAGATACAGGATGTCTGGACTAGGAGTTTCTTTATATTGTCTTAAGACAGAGATAATTACTCGGCTTCACATGTAAAGTGTCTTTTATTGCTCTGTGACTTCCTGGCAGTTGTAGATCATAAAGAAATGTTAAATTTTAAGTTCTATGAGCCTGGGAACTTCAGTAGAGGTGACAAGAATGATGTAATCTGAAATGAGTCAGCAGTAATGTGTATTATCAATTTAAGTACGATCTCAGAGAGAGAAAGAGAGTGCATTTTGTATCTTTATCTGGACCTGTAAACATCTCTTCAGCACTTCTCATCTGTATTTGCTTTGCTCTGTAAGTAAGACTTAGAGCTTAGTATTTCTCTTAGAGATGGATAGGAATATAGCCAGAGTAGTTTCCTGTGATTTCTGAACTCTCTATTGTCACTGTGTTGAATTAACGAGTATTGTCTTGTGTTTTTATTTTTATTATTAAATATTTTTAAACCCTTTAACTGTAGCTGTTTTGTGTAGAGATATATAAGCTCTTAGCGTATTTGCATGTATTTGGTGAAACTGTATAAGCCACTCCTAAACAACATTCAAGTATCAGTCACACTTACCAGTTGGATAATAATAACATTGCACAGTAGAATTGGACACCCTTTGATAAGGGTCTTTATAGTAGCTGATAAGAGTGGTTGGTGGCAGTCAGTACTACCTTATAGTCTGGGCAGAAGGGGGCATAACTAGTGAACCTGTGCCAGCCTTCCCCAGGAGTGTCTGTGTGTTTGTATATAACTAAAATCTCAAAGTGTGTGTTTGTCAGCTACTTGGGCAGGGACACAAAGCACTGGTTGGACAGAGAGGGCACTGGAGGTTTTGGCTTGACCACTTGGCTGAGATCTGAACCCTATAGGTGTGCCAGTGGGGAGTCTTACTGGGAATCTGGAGAGAAAGGGAGAAACCAGCCCCAGACTGTTTGTGATCTCTGTGTGCTCCTAAGAGAAATTGTACTTTACTGTGTGTGTACTTGTTATCCTTTCAATGTGGACACCCCTCAGTGGTGCTAGTGGTGAGGATTGAGGCTTCTTGATTACTGGGCCAGTGCATGAGCATCACACATAGCAATAGAACAAATATGGAGCAAGATCTATTGTTAAAGTTATAATAGACAGCTGTGAAAAAGGGAAGCATCTAAATGAGGCATGGATAAAGTACAATGCATTCAACAGCATCCCACATTCATGCGTAATGGAATTCTTACAGAAGTAACTTGTAATTACATTCCAGTGAATATGAAACTGTGGCAAACTGCTTTACAACTAAGTGGTAACAAAGGGCAAAAAATTATCCTAGGGATAACAATTCAAAGGGGGATATTACAGGTTGATTTTGGCACTGATGTTTTGTCTTGACCTTAACCCATTAAGCTGTTTACTTCATAGATCCGGCAATGGTTACAGTTTAACCTCTATAAACTATTGTTTAAAGACATTTGCTCTACGTTTTCTGGATGATTTAAAATTGTGTAATTTAAATGAGGATCTGAAAGTACATACTAATGGTTAAAACGTTCAGATATGACTAAAAAAAATGTTTCATGCTTACCAAATGGTACATAATCTTAGTCTGCATTGTTTTGTGCATGTCTGAAGGAGGTATGGGCATCTTTGAAATGAACTATATAAATATACAGGTCTGCAGTTGTGGGACAACATACATATTGCTAACCTAATCAGATCCAAAACAGTGAACATTTTGGAAAGAGGTCCAAGATATCATCTTCACTTAGTTTACTAAACCGCTCTGGAAAGGAAGGAGGAATGGAAATCAAACCAGAAGTAGAGAAGTTTCAGACAACAGAAAGTGCCAAAAAAAACAAATAAGAAAAGGACCAAAAGACAGAAATTTGCAAAGCCTACATGTAGAAAATTTAGAAAAGTCCTAGAACCACATTTTACCAAGATTTTCTGCACTAATCATTAAGGATAGGTGAATATAAACAAAACGATGAAAGACTAATGGAGGTCCAAAACAGTGGGCTACACTGCATGTTGGTATACAAAGAGTGTTGAAATTGTGGGAGGGAGACAAAAGTAAGTTCTGTTGAAAATAAATGCATATTGTTTTGCTGTAATACACTCATGATTGAGGGTCTGTATACTGAAAGTCACAATAATGTGACAAGATGGATTCATTAGGGACTGTGTAAACAATATAGAAATAGCTGGGGACTGCAAACAATACAATGGAGGTAGGTGGCAAGGACTGGAAATTAACCACAAAGCATCAGTAGCTACATTCATATTAAAGGATTATCCAATATCAATAGATGAACAGTAGAAAAAGCAGGGGCAATTATTGAAATTGTTACACCCAGTGATTAGTGTTAAGACAGTCACATACCAGGATTTGCAAACAGAAATGTCAGCAATGTGGAAGATACCCAGAAAGTTCCAGTAGTAGCAGCAACAAGACTCAAATTGCAATCATGCTTTAACATGCTAACAATACATATAGTCCCATGTTAACTGCATATGGCAATTCTAGGTACATTGTGGATGCCAATAGCACTCTTTGCCTAGATTTGAAGCAATACTAATTTCATAAACTAAGTCATACTGTGATTTGGTAAGTCCATTCCAGTCATGGTATTTTACTTTCCCCAAATGTTTTGGATTTCAAAGTATTAAAATGCAACAAGACTGTCTTGCCAAGATATCTTCTGTGAAGAGGCTCTTCAAGATGCCAGATACACTTTCACCCACTGTTCCATGGGAGGTAGTACCACTCCCTTTTACATAAAGCCTGGCTTCATCACAAATTACAATAAGCTTAAGCTATATACTCCTATGGAGTTTCAACATAGCCGGTGGCAATCCCTTATCTATACTTAAACACATGTGGATATCAAACCTTAGAACAAGGATGAGGATCTCATTTAAGTAACAATTACAAACAGCATGCATTTTATGCAGCCTTACAAATGTAGAGTTAAGAAAATGTAATTTGGCACAATTCCAAGCACGAGTATCCAGCATTGAAAAGCATTGGATTCTAGCCTTCTTTCAACAGCAACATGTCACATACAAGCCAATCCTGGTCCTCATGCTGGAGTACTGCAGCATAAGCCCCTGCTAAAATTAACTTTGGCAGTCATACATATACAGTCTCGGGCACAATGTAGGGTTCAGTATTGTCATTTCCATACCAAATGATTTACTGTAAACATAAAAAGCTAAATTTACAGGTTAGAATTTGTAGACTTAAAGGAGTGGGTAGGATCCTTGATAAGCCAAGAATTTAGAAATTATGGTACCTCACACAAATTTACTAATTTCAATACAAGCATTTGGGTCCTAACATATGATAGGATTTCCAAATAGTGCCTGTCCAGCATGTATGGTTACAAACTCTCTTGCAGCTTAGCTGTGCCATAGCCTGCTTTCTCTGGAAGGCACTACACCCTGTAATGCATTTGTTTCTTGAAAATCCTGAGCAGAACTTGCAGCAGCCCTCTGAAAGTCTTGACAGAGTATTCCAGCATTTTATGTTTTTTATAGAAAAGGGCAAGAAGGAGGACTAGATGTTTATTATATTTAACAGGAGGGAAGTCCTCCCTCCTTTCCATGAGATAGAGGCAGCTGGCCAGCTATCCTAGTTTGTGTAATTATCTGATAGCTGAACATCCAAGACTCAAAAAAACAGCATCAATCTCTATTCTTGTATTTATGGCAAAATGCAGGTAGCTGAATGAACAGATTCTAAGACATCATAAAAGTAGAGTTGTATGCAAGGAATTTAACAGGAGATCTTTAGGAAGGTTATTACACTTACTCAGCTTGTCTTCATTCCCTGCCAAACATGCTAGCTGTACCTCAAGTCCTATTAAGGCATTTCAGTTTTTCAAATGTTTTGGTTCAGGACACCATTATAGCTAAGAACTTTCATTAATCCTTCCCACTCCTTCAAGATCTAGTGGAAGTATTTACCTACCAATGCTGTGCACTGCTCATTGTTAAATTTATCTTCAGAACTTCAATGAAATCATTGAAAACCTGTTCTTATGGTTATGGTATGATAGGGTCCAATAAGGAGGTGAAATCCAGTCAATGGCATAAAATAAACTGCAAAAGACCTAGAGAATCAAAAGTTTATCTTTCACCTGTAATACTGAGGGAAATACATTACAAATGACTCCTAAACAGAGACAAAACCCAGTTAACCTTTCATTGAATTTAGAGCTGCACTTCCAGCAAAATGTTTGGAATCTCCTGTGAAGTCAGATCACAAGATTTCTGGGAAAGATAAGCCTAGCACCTTCTGGGTGTTTCCTCAAAAAAGGCCACTTGCTACACCATCCAATTCAGCTACTGTCTTGCTGCAGCCTTCCTTCAAATATATACAGTTTGTCAAGTAGTATTTCTTATACCAGAAACTGCATTACAATTCGGCTGTTACAAGTTAGTGACTGCACTACACCTCATAGATTAAGTTATTCTGGTGGCAAAGTGGAATGCAAAACGTTTGAAATTAAGACCTCATAAAAGCTCCTATAAAGTCTGTATGGTAGCCTGAATAGCCTCACACCTGCACAAAAGAATGCAGGCACAACCACAGCTGGTCTTTAAAGGAAACAAGATACAACCAGTCCTTCCACCTATAGAAAAACAGCTGAGAAGGATCGAGGGAGTTCAGATGAAATTTACAACAAAAAAAAAAAAAATCCAAGCTGAAAAACATGGGATACAGATTATACAAGACATTAAAATTTAGTGTATTACAGGTATATTTGGGCTCAGTCTTGGCATACAATTTGTTATGATCCAGTTCTGCAAATCAAGTTCAGTTTAGATACTAAAAAACAGGCATAATATGCAGTTTATAATGGAAATGGGGAATTCTGCAATGAGCTCAGTATTTCTGTAAGAATTGCAGAAATATGGAATGAGATTTAATGTTAAGAGCTTGGAAACTTAAGAAAAATTTAGATACACTGGCTGGTAGAAAGGCCTACACACCATATTAGCAGGAAAAAGTATTTGACAGCCAATTTGACTAAAATGCTGTCTTTGAACTTCTGAACCAGGTGGAAGTGAAACAAATGTCTGCATTCATACTATATTTCTGTAACTTTAAAAAATAAGAGCATCACTAGCCAAAAATATGGCACTTTATCCAGTGTTGCCATACAATTTATCCTTCATATAAAGATTGTTCAAATCATACGGAAAGAATTTCAATTTGGCTGAAAAGGTTTATTGTACTTTTCAGCTGAATGAAAATGCTTTCCATATGGTTTATTGCACTTCAATCTCCAGTAGGAGAAACTACAGATGGTGACTATTAGAAAAACAGAATGCATGCTCTGCAGTCTGGCAGGCTGAGAAACTCCCTTCTAAAAATACAAAATAGCAAGGAGAAAAAAATGTTCAGAATCAAGTTAGATGAAAATGTAAAGACTGAAGGGGTTCTAGGCACTAAACCTTTTCCAGAGTACAATATTATGTAGATCATAACTACATGAAAGGGAAGAATTTTCCATAAAGGAACCACCTTACAGCTGTGTCTGAAGTCAGGACTAAACCAGCATGCAAGCTGAGACAGACGTAGAGGACTCCGTCATAACAGAATCACAGAAGACACAAGTTCAGTAGCTCAACAAATGAGATTTACCAACTACTTTGAGCCACTAAGGATCCTCCCATTTAGGCAAAGTTACATACTTACCATATTGCTAGATTGATCATGGGGAGTAAAGTCCTTCCTCCACAACAAGAGGAATGCCACGTGTGAGGACAGCTCCAGCATATTACTTTTACATGCTAAGAAGCTATATTCCATTTCATCAGGCAATGGGAGAGCCCTGCTTCTCCAGATATTCTGTAAGAATACAGAGAAACATGTGACAATCAGTATAAGGTAAACATTAGACCAATGACAATGTGGGAAATTGGAGGGTATGCTACATAGGATTGGCCTTCATCCCATAAATCTTTTATAACTATACAGCTTTCATATGCTAATTAAGATCATCTGTATCCAGATTATGTTTAATGAAGTGCTTAGCAAATCCACTTGGAAATATCTTCCATATGTAATCACCACCCAAACAGGAACCCCAACAGAAGACCTGGATTTTAACACAAGACTCAATGTTGTGTCTTCCAAAGGTGTTGTGTTAAGACCAGGTAGCTGCTGCACAAATGTCAACCAAATACTGCTGACAAAGTGCATGGCTTGAACACCTACCAGAAAATAATTTGGGATGCTTTCTGGATTAGTCTTGCTTCAAAACAGGAAAGATTGTTATCCCTGTGTATACTGCATATACTAAATGGCAGCACCCAGAGAGGGTGCAGCTGTGTCAATATGTCTTATTTTTCTGGCAAAAAAATGAGATAATCATTTTCCAGTCATTTAAATGATGTGACAGTAACTTACAGCAGAAAAACTTCTGCAAATCAGGTATTTGATTGTGCCATCATTCTGGCTGGATTCCCTGCTTACTACAGAGCATCTGGGGCCTATAACACTCACAGAACTGCTGGAGTTCAACATCCTAACCAAACAAGCTCCAAAGTACCTAAATCTGGGAATGGAAGGTTCTGGAACAATCAGGATGAGACCCAAAAGAAAGATGGAACAGAAAAAGGAGAAGAAGCTGCAGAGCTGGAATTGGTGCCAGATTGAAAACAAACTCTCACAGGCCTAAACTACTCTCAATTGTGTTAGCAAATGTATGCTCATTAGACAAGATGGACTTTCTCCAGCTAGAGCTCACCATCACAAACAAGGTGAGAAATTCCTGTCTGTTAATCTTTACAGAGCCTTGGTTAAATAACAGGATTAGTAATAGTGCTGTAAGCCTTGATGGTTTCACTTTGTTCAGAGCAGATAGGAACCTAGCTCTGTGTGGAAAAGCTAAGGGAGGCGGAATGTGCAGTTTTGTGAATGATAGCTGGTGCAAAAACTGTAACATTGTGAATGAACATTGTTCTGGAAATGTGGAATTTGATACTGAAATGCATACCCCGAGAACTAAATGGTATCCATGTAGCAGCTGTATATATACCACCAACTGCTATCACTGAAGCACTGAATATACTGCATAATGCTATATGTGAGTGAGCTGCAATGCAAGAATTCTGACTGTGCATTTATGATAGCTGGTGACTTCAACAAACCAGATCTCAGGGAGGTGCTACCTAATTACTACCAAACTGTGGATTTTCCCACATACTTAAAAGGGGCATACAGAGCTGTACAACAACCAAACATGGGCAGCATGTGCCCCCATGTTTGCAAATCTGTTTTTGACAAATTGGGAAGAAGAGTACATATTGAATACTGAGTGGGCATCCTATCTTGGATGCTATTTTCGCTTCTTGGATGACATTTTTGTTGCTTGGAAGGGTAATGAAGTGGACCTGGAGAAATTTAAGATTTACCTAAATGGTTGTAGTGAAGAAATAAAATTCACTTTTAGCCAAAATCCAAACACCATACCATTTCTGGACACAAGGATAACATTAGAGGAAGGGAGATTTAAATCCAATATTTATAGGAAAAAGACTTTCAGTAATTCTTACTTGGACTATCAAAGTTGCCACCCTTTAGTGCAGAAAAGGAACTTGGTAAGGGGCCAATGCATAAGAGTGGCTAGGATGACATCTGATAAGGAGGACCTACAAAGAGAATTAGAAAGAGTAGGGGAGTATTTTTTAGATAGAGGATACCCCTATTCACAAGTGGAAGACGCAATAATGTATGTCGCGAGTGAATGGGGTAGGAAGTACAAGCCATTATTAGGAAAGGGGGATATTCCATTGAAGGACGTGAATGAGGAAGTAGAAACAGTAGAGGGCCCAGGTAACAAGAAATCAGGGGAAGAATATAGTAGGGCTTGCGTGATACAATATAGCAAGCATAGTGGGGAAATTAGGAAAATATTAGACAAGCATTGGAATATCACTAGGATAGATGGAGAAATTTCTAAAATGATGGGGGAGAAACCATTATGTGTATATAAGAATGGGAACAACATGAAGAAACTATTGGAAAGGAAAATACAACCTACAGAATTGAATACCAAAGGCACATACAAATGTGGGACGTGTAGACAGTGCCAATACATTTTAACAGTCCCGTGTATGGAATTAATGGACATCAATAGAACCAAAGTAAGGTTTGAAAAAGGGAACTGTAGGTCTAGGCATCTGATATACCTTGCTAAGTGCACAAAATGCACTGCCTTTTATGTGGGAAAAACCACCAGATGCCTTAGAAATAGAATATACGAGCATCTATATGGGATACATAAGAAAGATGACAGAAACGCTCTTTGGAGACATATAAATGACAATACTGAATGTACGGGGTTTCTGTTTGGAATATTAGAAATAGTTAAAGCCAATCCTAGGGGTGGAAACATCAAGAAGAAAGTAGCGGAAAAGGAGGTTATTTGGCAAATTAAATTAAATGCCTCAGATTCCCAGGTATAAATGAGTATTTATCCATAAAACCCATAATAGAAGCCCATATAAATTAAATTAAACTAAAATAACACATATATATAGGCTTAATAGTATAAATTGTTCAACGTATGCATAATAATCTTGTTTTTAATCTTTTGTTGTCAATTTATAGTTAAGTTAAGATGTATATAAAGTAGTATAATTTTTAGGAAGTACCAACTTATAGAATGAACATGTAGAGTGAAAATGAAAAAATGTTTTTATTATTTAAGATATGCACTAGCACTTTAAGGCATTTATTGAACCATCATGTGACTTGAACAGAATGTATTTAAGTAAGGTTAATATGGAGTAGTATTGTTCTGAGGAAGTCTTATTGATGAAAGCGCTTAACCGAATGGTTTTATCTGTTTTTTAAAATAAAAAGTCTATTTTTGGTCTATGTCGGAGTGCTGGTGATATTGGAGTTTATACTATTTAGAGGGTATCGCAACATCCATTCAGTTTCGTTTTAGCAACTGCTGACAAAGTGCATGGCTTGAACACCTACCAGAAAATAATTTGGGATGCTTTCTGGATTAGTCTTGCTTCAAAACAGGAAAGATTGTTATCCCTGTGTATACTGCATATACTAAATGGCAGCACCCAGAGAGGGTGCAGCTGTGTCAATCTGTCTTATGTTTCTGGCAAAAAAATGAGATAATCATTTTCCAGTCATTTAAATGATGTGACAGTAACTTACAGCAGAAAAACTTCTGCAAATCAGGTATTTGATTGTGCCATCATTCTGGCTGGATTCCCTGCTTACTACAGAGCATCTGGGGCCTATAACACTCACAGAACTGCTGGAGTTCAACATCCTAACCAAACAAGCTCCAAAGTACCTAAATCTGGGAATGGAAGGTTCTGGAACAATCAGGATGAGACCCAAAAGAAAGATGGAACAGAAAAAGGAGAAGAAGCTGCAGAGCTGGAATTGGTGCCAGATTGAAAACAAACTCTCACAGGCCTAAACTACTCTCAATTGTGTTAGCAAATGTATGCTCATTAGACAAGATGGACTTTCTCCAGCTAGAGCTCACCATCACAAACAAGGTGAGAAATTCCTGTCTGTTAATCTTTACAGAGCCTTGGTTAAATAACAGGATTAGTAATAGTGCTGTAAGCCTTGATGGTTTCACTTTGTTCAGAGCAGATAGGAACCTAGCTCTGTGTGGAAAAGCTAAGGGAGGCGGAATGTGCAGTTTTGTGAATGATAGCTGGTGCAAAAACTGTAACATTGTGAATGAACATTGTTCTGGAAATGTGGAATTTGATACTGAAATGCATACCCCGAGAACTAAATGGTATCCATGTAGCAGCTGTATATATACCACCAACTGCTATCACTGAAGCACTGAATATACTGCATAATGCTATATGTGAGTGAGCTGCAATGCAAGAATTCTGACTGTGCATTTATGATAGCTGGTGACTTCAACAAACCAGATCTCAGGGAGGTGCTACCTAATTACTACCAAACTGTGGATTTTCCCACATACTTAAAAGGGGCATACAGAGCTGTACAACAACCAAACATGGGTGCTTCTGATCACATCTTCATAAAACTAATACCAGCTTACAAACCTCTCTTGATCAGAGATAAGCCCACTGTGAAACAAATTAGGGTCTGGCATGAAGGTGCCATGGAAAGTCTCAGGGGCTGCTTTGAAACCACAAACTAGGATGTCTTCAGGGAGGCAGCCACTGTGAACAATCTGGTGAACATAGATGGATATACTGAGACAACTATGGCTTATATATCCAAATGCATGGAGGATGCAACGGTCAAAATATTCAGTTAAGAGCCAACCAAAAACCATGGCTAAACAGCAAGGTGTACAAGTTGCTGAGGGCAGGAAACACTGCTTTCAGGGCAAATGATAAGGGTCTAAGTGTGGCAAGGACTAATCCAAAAAAAGTATCAAGGAGGCCAAGAGGGAGCATGGAAAGAGGATACAAGGATGCTTTAAGGATGCGAAAGACTCAAGAAGCCTGTGGCATGGTATTCAACAGCTAACTGACTACAAGACCAAGTCAGCTCAGTGTGATGATGGCACTGAATTTCTGGACAATCTAAACACATTGTATGGCAGGTTTGAAGAGAAAAACAACCTGGAGGCTCTAAAGCTTCTCAATGACCAAAAGGAGGCACTACTCAACTTCAGTGCTGTGGATGTATGGAACCAACGGAGAAAAGTGAACCCCAAGAAGGCTGCTGGCCCTGATAACATTCTGAGGAAAGTATTGAAAGGTTGTGCAGACCAGCTCAGCATAGTCCTGATGGACATCTTCAATACCTCGCTTGTCCAGTAAAAACTACCAGCATGCTTCAAAGTTACCAACATGATCTCTTTGCCCAAAAAAGCCAGCCCCACCTGGCTAAATGATTACAGGCCAGTTGCCCTTACATCAAATGTAATGAAATGCTTTGAAAGACTGGTTAAAAGGCATATTACTACAGTATTACCCCAATCCTTTGACCCACTGCAGTTTGTCTACTGGGCAAACAGATCAACTGCTGATGCCATTTCAGTGGTACATTGCAGCATCTTGAAAAGAACTATGCCAAGCTGTTCATAGATTTCAGTTCATCGTTCAATATGGTGATTCCAGTGCAACTTATAGAAAAACTAACCAACCTTGGCATAAAGGGCTGTGCAACTGGATCCTTGATTTCCTGACTGGAAGATCACAAAGGAACTATGCTGGTAACACTTCAGGGAGTATTACAATCAACACTGGAGTACCCCAGGGCTGTGTGCCATGTCCTCTACTGTTCACAATCCTTACCCACAACTGCTCTGTGAAAGCTAGCAACAACCACATCAAATCTGCAGATGACACCACAGTGGAGGGACTCATAAGTGTTGATGACAAGAGTGGGTATAGGAATAAGGTCAACTCCCTGATTGAATGGTGCAACAACAATTTGGACTTGAATGTCAATTAAACAAAAGAAATTATTAGACTTCAGAAAGATCTCTGCCATGCACCTGCCCCTCAAGATCAATGGTGAAGTGGAGAGAGTCCAAACTACAAAGTTCCTGGGGGTACATATATCAGAGGATCTTTCCTGGAGTACAAACACAGGCCAGCTAATTAAAAAAGCCCACCAGTGACTACACTTTGCTGAGAAAAGCAAAGCTCTCTATGAATGCTCTAAATACCTTCTACAGAGGAGCCATCGAGAGCATTATCACCAGCAACTGCACTGTATGGTTCGGTAACAGCACAATGGCCGAAAGGAAGAAGCTGCAAAGAATAATAATAACAGCAGAAAAGATCATGGGCACTAGTCTTCCTACCTTACAGGAGCTCTCTGAAATGAGATGTAAAAAGAGGTCCCGCAAAATACTGAGTGACACTTCTCATCCAATGTATTGTTGGTTCACTAAACTTGCATTTGGTAGAAGGTTACAGAGTATCCGCTGCACAACCTCCAGATTCATTAACAGTTTTTATTCAACTGCAATAAGACTCATTAATGTAGATTTAAATCTGGATGTATCAAAACTATAATAGATTGTTACACTCATTTTTCTTTTTTTCCATACAGTAATTCTATTTATTGCATACTAAAATTAATATATTCTCATTCAAGTGCAATTTCAGTCACTTATGTGCAATATCACCCAATCTCACCTCTGTGTATAGTGTAATTTTTTGTGTTAATCTAGTAGTCCGTGTTGTCCAGTTAATAGTGTACAAGCATGTGCATCAGCAACCTAGATATTGACTTGTATCCTATAGTTATTGTTCATTCTTTAATACCTATCATGTCTGTGTTTGTTTTCTCCTGTAAAAGAGATGACACTTGACATTTCATTTAGGTAGCATTTGTGTTTCCTAAATGACAATAAAGCTTCTTTGAATCTTTGGATCTGCCAATGGAAAATCTAGACTAGTAGTGTACATTCTCACTAGAAAACCTGTAAAACCCAGGTAAGTTTATGGACTGGTTTAAGTTAGCCTCAGAGGCCACTGTGGCAAAAAAAAATTAGCTCCAAGTAACTTTTCCCAAGAAAACTTTGATATGTTAATTTGACAAAAGAGCTCACACCCTCCATCTGCCTGTAAATTTTGTAAACTATTCCTATACAACCTAATGTCTCAACTTATTACTTCAAAATACTGAAAAGAGGAATAATTGTTTCTTTTCATATGTTGCAAATTGTGTGTATTACTGTCTACCTCTAGTTTTTGTCATCTAAATAGATAAAAATGCAAAACAGCCACACAGTTATCTTCACATCCATAACTTATCAGTCACTGTTATGGATTCTGTAGAAAACTTATCAGTGTATGTGGTTTATACCCTAGGCCGAGCCTGAAACAGATCCATATGAGTCAGTGTTCTAGTCCCATTAAAAAAAGTTCAGGGATTCTCTTAGCAGAACTACCACAAGTATGAACATTTTTCAGGATGATATTTTAAGTCTATCAAAGAAACTGGTTCAAATTTATGTAGTGCTAAGTTTCTCCAGGTCAAAACACAAAACACCAAAATGGTACAATATCCCATGAAAGGAGTCTGAGAAAAGTACATAACAGTTTGACTTTGCACACCTTACATATTGCTAGAGAAGGGTCTAGACCTGAAATGAAACCTAGAAAAGCTATATAATGGATAAAGAAACTAAACCCAGAAAAATTTGGAAATACAAATCTTAAAGCACCAGTGCAGAAAATAAATCTCTACCTCAATTTCAAGAATTCTTCACAAATCCAAATATGATGGGGGGGGGGGGGTCAAGGCCAAAATGAGAGCACTTTTAATTGCTACTCCAATTCACTCAAAGTGAATTGAATACGTTTTGCATCAAGATTTATATTTTGAATAAAACATGAAATTCTAATGTCTGGCATTAACGTATCCTCACAGATTTACCAGAAAATCTAAAACTGAGGATGGGGGGGGGGGGGGGGGTCAGGCATGTCCTGCAAAATCAAGGACATTTCAAGAGGTATCTAACAGAAGGATTTACTTTCAGAGCAGTCATAAGGATTTCTGCTTCACCCTTAGGAAGTTAACGTAGGCCACAATGGCGCTATGAGAAGGACTTTCACCTTGCCTAATCTGTTTGCATGACTAACAGCAACAAAGAAAATGAGTTATTATAAAGGAATCTACGAAGGCCCTCTAGATATCACCCCTGTACCATAGGGGGAATCAGAGAAGATGCTGCATTTGGTACAGCACCAAGATAGCCACAGTGCAAGCTGTTAAGTTACTGTGCTAATTGGAGACTAAATCACCAGATGACAGACTATTCATGTGGCATCAAAAAGCAGCTGAGGGTGGCATTCAAACAGCTTGTAGACTCCACCACACTATTGAAAAGTGTAGCTCTGAACTGAGCATCAACAGGTTTAGTGGCTCATGTACATGCAACAGTGAGTGGTGCATATGCTAATGAGGCCCCCAACCATGCCACTCCACTGCTTGCAAGTGTAAATTAACTAGTACAGTAACTTAAACATCTAAACAATTTACACCATTATGTACTGTTTGGCCTGGAGATGTACACAGCTGTGTAGATCTATACACTTCAATGGGAGTGAATATATGAACCCCAACAAGAATGTCAGTTCAGGTTAAGTACTGAGAGGTATACTTGACATCCCTTCAACTGTCCAAATTTTTGCAAAATTCAGTTTTTGCCTCATTTTTAGTCATAAAATTTGTTTTTTTTTTTTGGAAAATCATTAAGGATTAAAGTCATTAAACGACAGAAGTTTGAATTTTAGATTCCATACCCTTAGGATGATTTTTGCATTAGCATGCATTTTCCAGTTAACTTTAAGTTTATAACATCAGGATTTAAAAATAAAGTATTTTGGGGCCTTTGTCCCCACATTTTTAGCTTTGTCCAGAATTCTTGCAATAAGAGGTTGACATGTATGATAGGGGCTTGAGAGGCGCAACATAAACATATGTCCATGCATCTCTGAAGGTCTAATGACAGCATGAGTAGGTTCTGCAAGAATGATGTACACAAGTGTTTAGAGTGTATACATGCTTGTACATGGTTGGAAGATGGTATGAATGTGACGAGCATCTGTACAAATTGTACAGGCACTGCATGTATACCTGCTTGTACATACATGTCTGTCTGTAGACCTGTGCCACTAACTGTGGTCCAGTACTGGAGAGAAGAGGCTCAGAGTACAGTCATAATCTCTGGCAACTACTCTAACCACTACCCCCTGTCAAACAGCTAGATTAAGTATACTAAGCAGGGTGCAGCCATTGTAATCTATATTTTGTGCTGAGGGTCACTAAAACAAACCTGAAATACTACTATAATCCCTTCTGGGCTGGTAGAAGTTCCTGAATAGTTTTTAGTAGGAAGTTGTGAACCTACCATCTTGCTGTAATTTTCATGAAGTGAGACATCTGGCAAAAGATAGTGAATGTGAAAGAGGATGAACTATAATGGGGAAAGAATATCCTGTACTATCCTGACCTACTGTTTCTTGTTAACAAAGGTCCAAGTTACAGATAATTTCTCATCCTGCCTCAAAAGTGAAGCAGTTTGAGAAGGTGACAGGACTGCTGCCCACCTGTTAGCCATGGCCTCCACAGGAATGCCAAGAATCTTTGCAGCTACACCCAAACCTGCTGAATGTTACCCTTACAGAGCTTCACACCTACCTGCAGCAGAGGCTGTGTTCAGTACCAAAAATACTGGCTCCTCTACAACATGCATAAATAATTCTTTGGAGATGCATTCCACAGCCAGAATGGTGACAGTCTTACCAGTTTTTTTTCATATTTTTGGAAGGGCTGATGCACATGTATTTCTAAAGATGAACAGACCAGAAAATAGGGCATCTAAAGAGACTTCAAGGGTACTAAAGAGATCAATGACATGCTCTTGAATGCAAAGTATGCCACACATGACAGCTCAAGTATTGCAGAGAACATACAACCAAGAAACCCATGTCCAAGATGGTACAGTCTTGGAACAACCTCAGTGACACCTACCATAGTAGGGTTCACCTGTTGGATTGCTCTGAAAGTACAGTATATGGATTGCATAGTTTGGCATGCATCTGATTAACCTGAGTCCTGAACAGGGAACATTAATGAAGTGGGCTGGAGCTGCAATGTTAATGGAAAAATGGGCTCTGAGGTGTGAGAGCTTTTAGTGCCACTGCATTAGGTTTGAGTCTGCCCATATGGTTACACTTCAGAATCTGGAATTACTGAAATCCCGAATTTCAGTAATTCGAGACCATGAAGCCAAAAACCAGAATGCCGAAAGTGCATAAGAGCGAATTTGAATATCTCAAATCCATGCTTATACATTTCCGGTGCATCGCGTGTAGTGTTATGGTGCCTGAAATTGCAGGTGAGTGAGTGTTTGTGTGTGTTTTTGTACATTGTATGTGTAGGTAAAGGTAGGGAGGTGTAAGTGTGAGTGTGAGTGTTGGATTTGTTGGTGTTTGTGTATTTGTGTGTGAGCGAGTGGAGGATGGCGTGGTGTGAGGGTTTTTTTTTTTATGTTATGTGCGACCTCGAAGTTGGTATATATAAGTAGGGGGGATTGAGGGGTGCAGGGGGCTTGTAAGGTTGTGTGGTTTGTGTGCTGTGGGTGGAATGGTGTGTGTGTGTTATGTGGTGTATGGTGTATGTATGTTCGCGATTGTGTTATTCGGGATTGTGGGTTTCGGTTTTGTGAATGTTTCAACTTTATAGTCTCGGGTTACTGAAATTCGGGATTTCAGTAATTCAAGATTATGAAGTGAAACCGCCCATATACATTCCCTGGTAGACTGGACTTTTTTAAGACAGGGACCTCTGTACCCCCCGTTCAAATAGTTGCAGATATCCATCAGTGAAGGAGCAAGTAGACATGAATACCTCTGGAAGATCTGCAGGCCTTTGGAAGCCACCTCTGCAAGGAGGTGACAGATGCATGGGCCACATCAACTGGCACACTAGCTCAAGACATTCCCCAAATGTGGGATGTTTGCAGGGTAGAAGCTGTGGAATCTGAACCAGGGCCAGGATCATTGGCTCCAAATACTCCAAAGCTAATCAGTTTACTATAAATGCCAATGAGTCTGACTTAACAATATCCAAAGCCTACCACTGACAGTTTAGCAATGGCAGGGCCAACATTAGGAATGTCAATAGAAAACTATTGACATCTACTGCATCAATGCCAAGATATAGAGGATAACCTTCCAGTAGCAAGCCTGGTGCTGAAGAAGAATTAGCAAACAAGTACCAAATTCTTAACTACCACTGAAGTCCACAAGGGAACAGAAGAGGTAGGATACCAAAGAGAACTCCTGCATCCTGGTACTGAAAAAGTGAGTGATGGGCTACCAAACATATTTAGTAAGCTCTTATAGTCTTTGCTATCTTGTCATGCTTGGTAATAGCAGGAGGGAGGAAAAATGGCAGATGTGGCCTAAGGTTTTAAGGAACAGAAGCAATATCCATCATAGAGAATTCACTTCCACGGAAGCTGGCAATTTTACATTTTGAGCTACATTAGTTATCGTAAAAGTTTTGGAAAAGGCTGAACCACTGCAGATTGCTAGTCTCAAGAAAGCTGCCTTAAAAAGGCAGATTATATCAATTTTAATATAGGAGAAAAAGTGCCAAATTCCAGTGTGGCAGATGTCTGACGGAGCACCTGCTGCAAATTAGACAAAGACTTTTCTATGAAGTGAAGCTTAAGGTGCTGTCTTATGGTCAGTACTGTGGACAGGTCTTCAGGTGATGCAAGCTTTGTCCATCTGGATGTGCCAGTCAGCAATGAGGATATTCTTGACAGGTACACTGATGAAAGACCTTCAGACTGGAAAAGGGCATGGGATTGAAGACAAAAGGAGAAAGCCACCAATATCAAAAAGGATAAAAAGATTAGAAAACAAAAGGCTTAAACTTTTTAATCACTTACCAATAAGATTTGGAGAGACAGGTCATCTATGACACACAATGAGGATGGATAAGCTTATTAGCATCATAAACACGTTTTCTGGCAAGGGGTTCTAACACCTGTAACATTAGTCCTGACTGTTTCAGCCATGCATGTCCATAACAGATTTGGATTTTTTGGTTTACCAGCTTCAGTAAGCACACTAAAGAGTTCTTAGGAATCCACATAAGATCTCCCATGTGCAAAGTTTGAGAAAGAAATCATGCCAGACAGTGGAGCAGTATGACCAACTGTGCCATTTGGCAAAGTCCAACTGGCATTTACTTATCTCATGCATATCTATGTGCGAAAGGATAGCAAGGAATAGAGGTCACAGACCACAGGGAAGGGGGCAACCACTTTCCAAAGCTGAGGAATTTGCAAGGAAAAACTATACTCATCTGAATAACCATAGACAAGTTACAGGATAACCGTGACAGGGCAGCCCTAATGATTTCTGGCCCGGGTGAATAATTGTCAAGCTACAAATGAACAGCACACTGTTCAGCTGAATGAAAGACCTTGTTTTACTGAGGGATAGACTACTTGAAAATTCAGACTGCAAGGTATTGTTCATTTTAGAAGAACACAATTTCTCTGTAGAAAGACTACGTCTTTGTTTTTTCATGTTTAGACACCTTTTTTATTGACATTTGATCAGAACTGTGCCCAGCAGCAAGTAATTCTTGAATTCTTTAACACCAGAAATATTTATTTCCTTTAGGGTGATTACAGATCTGTATCCCAGCAAGTATAAAATTTCTGCTCTTGTCAGAAAACTAAGTGGCTCCCTAGAGCACATAATGTCACCAAAGCCAATGTCACCAAAAGCAAAATGTGCTGTTCAAAATTAAATTCACTAACAGTGGAGTTTTCATTGTTGTGAAATCTGAGTTGGTATATACAAGGCCAGGGTAGTGCAGTGCACATCCCCACATGTGGGGTGAAGGGGCCTACAAAAACTATTGTAAGCCAAAGGTAGTTTTAGCAGTTTTGTTTTTGTTTTTTTGCCAAAATTAGCTTTGCCTCAACATGAATCCAATCTACACAGACTGTCCTCAAAAACTGCACTGAGCTTGAAGGGGAAAAAGCATGTCCAAGAGACTGTCTTCAAATCTGTCTTAAGTGGCAAGATAGAAACAGACCAATATGCTTGGAGTTAATTGTGTGTTTTCATAAAACTCAGACTTGGATGAGGAACAGAACCCCTGGAATGTAAAATAGCATGAAGCCTAGGATCCTGATGCAGACTCCTCTTGCTAGTGTTCTAACAGTAGAAGTCTACTTCATAAAAGTAAACTTTAGTGCCAGAAGGCAGAGCATCACTAGTATGTAAATAAAATGCATCAAATAAAACTGCTGAAAATATATTTTAAATAAGCACTTTCATTCTAAACACAAATGGAAATTCACTCACAGCACTACAAATAGCAATAAATGATCAGATCCACAAACAGCAAAATCCTCCTTTTTAGAAACATTTTAAGTTGGTCATTAGTTCCTGGACTTAACAAATACATGAAGCCTTGTGTGCCTCATTCTAAGCAGTACTGCTATCTTCATAAAGGAAACTATTCAGTATTTTGTCAGAGTAGATAATCACTAGAGTGTAAAAATAAAAACCTAAGGTCCTGAAACTCTTGCTGTGACAAATGGTGAATTACAAGCCACTACTACAAACTGTTTGGAGAACTGCACAGCTAAATCAGCAACATTCACTCAAACCATTTAGGTACTACATTAAAATGTTACGACTGATGGTAGCATCATGGTACAATTAAGATAGGATTGCATGTGAACTGTTATGGGCAGATGATGAAAAAAATTAGGACCAAACTTCAAGGAACACTCCTGGAGAAGCATGCAGACCAAGGAATACAGACAATTATAGTCCACCTGAAGCCAGAGATTACTACTGCACCACATGGGAATGTGCAGATGTAGCTTCTGCACAAATCATCCACATATCCTGATATCACTAAAAGTACAGTTAGCATTCTGAACTTTTTGACGAACTCAGTTTCAGGTCTGAAATATCCAAAAGTTCCAGATGATTATTTTCCCCCGCTGGAATAAAACTAGTTGGAAAAGAACCTAATAGGCAGTCTGCTTTTGGAGTAATTTAGGAGCAAAGCCCTGACTGCAAACCAAATAACGTGGGCTAAGCTAACAGCCTAGGCAATGGGGGGAGCCAAAGGGAGGGTGGAAGAGAATCAGTAAACCCATTCAGTCTAGTCACTGTAACGGACAGTAATTCACAGCACATGTAAAGAAATGCAAAATATATCCCTTAAGGATGTAGTCTCTTGTGCAGGTTCAGTTAGATAGTTCTGTAGCCTTGGGACCAATCATGTATTAAGACTGATAGGGAGACATGCAGGGCCTTGGTTTGAGGTTAAAGGACCACTACGTGCTTCCTCTGAAGTTACCTCACTTTATAAACGTTTTTCTTCCCTATTGTTTGACTATTGTATCATAGACCATAAACACGGCCACTAAAAATAGCAATTTCGACTGTTTTTTCCATTCCCTGTACTTAGAACTCCGGTACTTTCATCCATCTTTAAGCCTGCGGCATTCTCGCAGAGCTGTACAGCTTGTATGGGAACTGCAGTGTCTCGGTAATAATGCCCTTTGTTTTTTTCTCCCTGTTTACTGTGTTGCTGCCCAGGGACCACCCACAAACCACCCTCCTCTGTTCCTTTCGCCCTGACAATGCCCCCACTAATTTCATATGCATCAGATAGGTTTGATATGGCTATTGCAGCCAATAGAATGACCAACCTGGGTATCTGTGGGAACTACTTTTCTCGCTGTAGTTGCTAGGTTCATAGGTTCATGGGTTCATAGGTAGGTACTAGGCTATCGGCCCTAGGGCCTAAGTAAGCCTATCCAACAAGGCTCCCTGGCTTTCCCCACCCAAGAAAGTTTATTTTCCTGTGCCACTGTCGAGCAGAGGCACAGAAGTGATCCCCGGGGTGTATTTCCTATTTCCCATCCACTCAAAGATTTTTCTTGAAGAGTGCTAATGAGGAACTTTGCTTGACATAGATCTTACTGATCTACAGCTGTAGAGTTGTGCTAGATAACCTGCTTGCCCTAGACTGCTAAAACAAACTAGGCAGGTCATAGTTATGTAAATATTTTACAATGCAACTCCTTTATTAAAATCTTTACTTGAGACTGTCACACATATCTAATAAAAAAGAGAGAACTACATGAAACATTTCATTTACTTGCATTACATTGCATATGAAATCTTCTTTACCAATGGTAATTCACTCCCAACAAATTGTCCAATTCCTGCCTTCCCTCAAACCACAGTTTTCCTTCCAAACATTATTCTGCATAGATCATTCCCACAAATTCCATTTCTATACAATTTGCTCATTTTCTTTTCTAAAGATCCACTTCCAAGTCTATTCTCCCCTTTATGATATTCGGTACTTAAATTATACTTGGCTTGGAGTTTGGATTTCCATTTTCTAGTAATGGCTTTTCTGGCAGCCAATAGAATTGAACTCCAAGGCCTTACTATGTGTAGGCAATTCAGATACTTCCAAAAAACACAGATATCCTCCCACTGCTCATTTGTAAAGTTACATTTCCCATATTTTCTAACCACCTCATATTGTACATGCCCTACTAATTATCTTTAGTTTTTGTTTTTTTTTAAATAGACTTGACTAAATGCTCTACCAGAGCTGGTCTTTCCCTCAGTACTTCAAAATCCTTTCCCCTGCTTATACTCAGACAATCAATTTCTGGTAAGGAAGGCAGCCTCTGACTTTCAGTCCAAACTTTTACTTGGCCTCGTCTCACTCGAGCATTTCTCTGTCTAGTTATTTGTATCCAATACCTTGCTGGACAAAACTGGTAAAAGGAGCAAATTCCATCCACTTTTGCCTGTTTCCTATAACCCCTACTTACAGTCATCCCCATTACCAATATCTCCACTTGTGTACTGGCTTAGTTCTTAGAAAACATTGTTCCTTTACGAACATAATATTGTTTATGGCTATTTTCCTTAAGGACCTTCATGTGATAGCTCACTCTCACCCTGTTTCTTGAGCTCCATCTCATTTCATAATCCCTTTTCACTTTGATTTATAAATTTTGCTTGTATTAATGAGATTTAACTGTATAACTTAAAACATCAAATTTGGTAATCCTAAACCAACATGCAATACAGAATCAATCACAGCTAACTCTTGCCCTCTTCCCCTCCCAAATTCCTTAGACTCCTCATTAACTATCATCCCCAACTAATTCAACAGCCGATTAAATATTTTAACTGCCTGCATATTATAATCCACAATCAAGATCTTCCATACCTTCTCAAACTTTATTTTTCACTGACCTGCTTGCTACTGTACTTTTGAAAGTTATATTTCTGGTCAGCCTTAGTGAAGAGTGCACAGATCTCTCATGGTTAAATTGCTTGCACCTGCAAACAGCACCTCTACAAGAGAGAGCAGTCAGCAATGAGGGAAAAAAAGAGCTAACAACTTTGCAGATGTGGGAAACAAGTGTAAATTTCACTCAAGAACACAACATACAGACTTCTACTGGCCAACTACCTGCACCTGCAGAGTTTTTGTCTCCCACTGAGAACATCTAATAAATAATAAAATAACCAACAAGCTAATAACTTTGCAGATGCATGAAACTTTACATTTTCATGCCTTTTGACATGTTGCCTATTTTTTTCAAGCCCAATTGTTTAAAAATGTCTATCGCTTAAGTTAAAGGACATTAATCTAGACATCCACCCCATGTACAGACAGAAAATTACTTTAATTCTACATATATGATCAATACACTTTTACACTCCACTCCTACCCCGCCAAGCCAAGATTATAACATTATATTACCTTTAACTTGCTACTTGCTTCTGTCTAGCCAATCTTATTAGTGTACAGGCCATAGTCTACCAATTAAAAACACTTGCTTAACATGCACAACATTCAATAGTAAAGACTGCCGCTACTCACATTTAACATAGCCCTGTCTGCACATTACACAACTTTACAATATAAAACATGTAACTTTATCACACAATGTTTATAATATTCAAATATTAAACAATAAAGTCAGTTTCTACTTTGTTTCTTCATTTCCTTCACTGCCCTTCTAAACATTAGTGACAAAGTTGGGTATATGCTTCAGAGTTTACCAATAAGTTTAACAAAATCACTACAATTCCAGTCTTTCCAAGCATCTTTCTTGCACAGCCATACTTCACATTTCTTCTCCTAAATCCAAAGAATAGATACTTTATAGTCTCCTATTTAATTTACTAATTTCAGTGTTGCTGGTCTTTCCTGATCATCCCCCAATATGTCATGTCCAAAGTACTCACACTTCTAGACCGCCTTTTTTCTATGACTCAAAGCCTTTGGAGTAATGTAAACTGTTTCACTGGTAGCCTCTGTATGAGCTTTGTTGTCTGAAGAAAGAGTACATTCTGCTTACTGGCTCACTCTTTGTTGGATAAACTTTCAATTCCTCCTTAGACAGTTCTCCAGGAAAACAAAAAAATTCTGAAGACAGCTCGATACCATACCTCTTATTCTCTTAGTGCAAGAAATCTGGATAAAACCCAAGAAAATGGAGAGATGAAGGCCTAAAAATAAGGACATATTTTAAATATTGTACTTATAAAAACTTAGAAAGTTGCTTGAGTAACAGGGTTTGTTTTAACATTTTCCGAAGGATTTGAAGTCTGAAACGCAAACGTATGTCATTATTTACAGACTTCAGTGATTTGCCAGAAAACCACAAATTTTATAAGGAACTGACCAAAAATATGAGCCAAAAATCTGGACAGTTGAGAGGTATGCTCAATACAGCAGTTTGAATCTCACCTCTGCCTCTCAGCATTCCCAAGCTGCTGGGATAAATTTGTTCAGTGTATACCAGGCAGATGAAAAGCAATCATTTTCTACAAACAACCTGTTGTCTCCAATTTTTAATACTTTTCTATTCTTCCAGAGTTCAGGAGCAAACCTTTCTGCTGGCATGACTGCATATTCATCAGTATCTACCTTTGCTGCCAGGTTTAGAGCTTACACAGTATCTGCCCTTTCAATAACCTAATCCTGCCATAGAATACCAGTCTAGTTGCTTATTTGTACTTTCATTAAAATTAATGGAGTTTGTTCCTTCCACTTTCTCTGGTACAGCAGAAAATCTCAGGATCTCTGCATGTGCCCTGTCCTTGGGATACTATTTTTGAAAAAGTTATTTTTGCAAAGTCTCACATTCATCCAAACTTTTCTTCATGGCAACCCATGATTCTTGCAGTTTTATCAGCTCATATTCTGAATAGCTAAAGTTGTTTGTATTTTTCCAGCCTTTTGGTCATTTCAGTTAATATATTCAAGTGTTTCATTTTAAACACATCTGAGTGCATCTGACTTAGCTTCCAGTAATTCAGAAGATGGATATCTCCTGTACCAAAGCTGACATGTGAACTGATTTTTTGCTGAACAGCTTCAAGATTCTTCCCAACCAGTGTCTTCTCTTCTCTTTTTTTGACTGGATACCAGCAAAGAGAAAATTTGGAGAAACTGACAGAAAACCAGACAGTGTAATAACTAGCCAGAGACTGAATTTAGCCAAATTGACAAAAAAAAAAAAAAAGAAAAAAGAAAAAAAAATTGTTGAAGGATGTCAACAGGACCCACAGTAGCAAGATCTCTAGTAAGCAATTTTTATTATTTTAATGCAAGTATCTGTTTTTAGCATTCTCCACTGCCCGATCGTGATGTCATTAGTTGTTAAAGTAACGCTCGCATTAGAGAAACCATTAATAACTATTCTTATTTTTGATAAGGTTCTGTAATGCGCTCGTTACTTTAGTAACTAAGTAGTGATCGCATTACAGAAAAACATACAAAAAGGGGAGCTGAATCACAGAAACAATCTATGAAGGCAAAGTACACTGTAGCTAGTATAGGGAATAAATAATTAAATCCCTTACCCAGCATTTAACATAAATGATATGTAAATTAAAACTCTGGTACAATGCAAACTAAAATCTAACTAACTATGCACAGAAACCTCCAACACAATAGTGTGGATGGACCAAAAACACTAAAATACACACTGAAACCAGCACAAGTATCCTAATAGCTAAAAATTCCCTGTATTATGCTACTTGTGATAAAAACCATCAGCAAACCGCCATCACTTAAACCGGTCTCAGTGGTAACCCCACCTTCTTCAGCATAGTTCTTTATAATTTTTAAGTTACATGCACAATTTATTAGTGTGCACTCAATCCAGGAGGAAACAATGCTCCAAACTAAATGTTTAGCTACTGGAATATGTGTGCTGGTTTTGTTGTAGATAAAGCATTAAAACTATGCAGCTGGACATTGGAGATTATGTGGCCCTTTAGAGCAAAAGTGATCCAGTGTAGCTATGCTTCTACAAGTAAATCAAAGGCAATAAAAAAAAACTACAGGCACCCCCATGCATATGTTCTCCATTTTTGAACACCCTTTGTTCTGTTCTGGACTGTAGCCCATTCACATAAGTTTAAAAGCAATCAGGATCGATCATATAAACTTTTGGCAGCATAAGATGATTCCAGTCTGTCCATCTCTTTATTTAGCTGGGTTTTATAATGTGCAGGACAGCACCAGTTAGATCCATAGACCACTTATTTTACACTTACTAAGTAGCGAGTTTACTGTTTAGTGAGTGTAAAAGTAAAATATGGATTAAACGACAGATGAGTGTGTGTTTATGTTTTATTTTCTGCGTGTGTGAGTGTATGCATGCTTGCGTGAATGAGAGCTAAGGTGTATTTGTGAGTGTATGCATGCTTGCGTGAATGAAAGCTAAAGAGTGTGTGTGTGTGTGTGTGTGTGTGTGTGTGTGTGTGTGTGTGTGTGTGTGTGTGTGTGTGTGTGTGTGTGTGTGTGTGTGTGTGTGTGTGTGTGTGTGTGTGTGCTCTCCATAGTCTTAAACTGTTCGTAGATGCCCAAAGAGATGCCAGATAGAGGACACCACCACTGCAAATCATCTTATAGCATACTAAAGACTCTCACTTCAGTCTTTGAGACTCTCTCCTACACCTTCCCACCTACTAAAGATCTGGTACAATTGATAGACATTTCCCTGTCATCTGCTTCTGGCCTGGTGGATATTGGCATCCTGAGGCAGTGTAGAACTGCCTCACATTCACTGACCACCATTTAATTTTAGAACAAGCAGTGTGTGTGAAAGCTGTAGATACCAATGTCATTGCAGGCAAAGCTCACGTTCAGGAAAACTGCAAACCAGGTTGTCAGTGTTACACTTACTCAGGGGCAACAGAAACCCAAATATGTAGAGGCATATACTTGTAGTCTACCCAAACCTCCTAAAAGCCTCTTCCAGCGGCACTGTGCACAGCCCTGCTTCCAAGCCAATAAAGCAACACATCACACAGCCAAACATTTTAGTTACTGGGGATTCCATTGTAAAATATACTGATGTTCCTCTTACCAGACTAAACAAGATCACAGTGCACTGTCTGGAGCCAGATCTAACAGATCATGCATGCACTTGTCTTTAAACCACAAAAGTATCAGTATGACATGGTCAGTCTGTGTGGGAGGAAGCAACCGAAGATGTACCACAGTGGACTATATGAAGAGATATGGAGCTCTGTCTCAGGCAGGTATGAATCAATCCTAGAGTAGCATCCTACCTTCAATGAAGGCACAGTACCAGCAAAATATTAACTGGCTTCAATTGGCTTTGTTTCTGGTGTCACACCAAAGGGATCCAATATCTGTCAGCCTATAGAGACAGACCCAATTTAGCTTTGTCAAAGGGAGGTCTAGCCTGCTCAATCCAGTGAACTTTTATCACCAGAGACATGGATGTAGGAAACTGCTTAACAAGACCTGTCCAATGCTTTAGACAATCCCCCACTCTGGAATCAGATACTTACTGAGATAGGTATAAACCTCTACATCAAATGGACACCAAACTGGCTCACTGATAGGACACATCGGCATAGGTGAATCCACTGCCAATAATACACCTGTTACTAGCACTGTCCCACAAGGATCAGTGTTGCTACCCCCTCCTCTTTGGTATATACTTCTCTAAAGTAAAGGCCAAAGTTGGGGGGGGGGGGTTGGCTCATCAAGTTTGCTGACTAAACAGAGCAAATCACTGAATCCCCATCTGTTCATATCCTACAAATAGGGCTAAAAATGACACAATTGGTACCAAAACCATGGTCTGAGACTAAATGCAAAAAAATGCATAGTCATACACTTCAGTAAATCAGATATTCCTGAAAATACTCCTAGCACACCCCTAAAAGTAGACCTAGTGGTGAGCATCATAGGAGCAGTGACCTAAACTTTGAGCACCAGGTAGCTATGGTGGAGAGGAAATATATATGACTCAAATAAAGGCATGGCATCAAGCTCAAAGGAAGTCATTCTGCCATTGCACTCTGTCCTCATAAGGCAGAAAAATCAAGTACAATGCTCCCTTCTTATGTACCTAAGCAGGCACTTAGCCAACTAGAGCAGCCCTAGAGTTTCTCCCTAAAAAAATACAATGCACAAGACAAGTCTTATGCAGACTGACAAGTCCCTAACCCTTTACTCCACCTCATATTGTTTGAAAGGTGACGTATGCCTAATCTACAAGGCATTCTCTGATCCATCCCTGATAAATGCTACATTTTTGGAAAATTATGTAGGTTATGTGCCCCATTGACCTGAACCTTATTTGTAACTAACTGAACTTGGACAGATTTGTATTCCAAAGGCTATCTATGGAATAAACTTCCCATCTTTGAGAAACAAAATCCATCCCTCACTCTTCAAAAAGAATTTAGATAAATTGATGAGGAACTTAATTCACTCCTGTGGTACTGCCCACGTCCCTTATTGACAGGCAGTCTAAAATGACTCAGGGCTTCAATAAAGACCCACTACCTTGATGCTACCCCATTCCACATCTGGGGAATTAAGATATATTACCATATCCTGCATATTATTGGATAGGCTTGTATAGGCTCTTGTGCCATTAGCCTAGTAATCACCTATGAAAAACTTCATTTTTATCTTAGATTACTTTACTCTGCCATTTAATTCTGACATGACATACAGTAGTACGAGTGTATTCACCATAATCCAAGCTGCTGGAATAAGAGTATCACTGACACAAAAAAATTCCTGTTATAACTGAGATAATTGCAAAGGTAGACTCAAGTCTAGTTAGACCTTCAGAAGGCAGCTGTCACCAAGGGGTATGTGGATGCAATCTCACTCCATGACCACTAGAGAGACAGATTAGCAAAGAAAAGTATTCACATAACCAGTTGTTGATACTCAGTAGCAGAGTTATGCTATAAATCCACATCTTGGGGAAAACAAAAAAGCCTTAAAAGCCTAAATCACAAAAGGAAAGCATATAGTAAATCTATGCCTGTCAAATTTTAAGTAGTTATGCAAGATCTTACCTTAAGTGTAGTTGTCCTACTTCACTGCTGCAGTATTCTTTACTTCTGGGATATCCTGCAAAGGATATTCAAACTTCATGCCAGCACACGAAAGCAGTTATCTTAAGTGCAAATCACCAATTGTGTACTTTACACCTTGCATGTAGGACATATGAGCATCTAGTCCTCAGAAATGAACTGCCTCAGAACTACAGCAATCCAAGAGGAAACCATGTAGATCCAGGAAGGATAAAAGAAATCCCTTGGCCAGAAAGGAAGCAACAGAAAGAACAGGCAGCAGGGACAGAATGCTGCAAGTGAGGACATTACTATTGTGGCAAGATCTTGCACAACTGTACTATGTCATCCTTTCACTGGTGTAGCATTCTTCACAATTGTTGTACTATCCCAGAAGCAACATATGAGATGAGGAATCCAAAGACCCCTCCAAAAACCCAAGAACAGTCCTGCAAAACCCATGCTGCCCCTAGAAATGACAACCAACCTATAATGTTTGGTGAAAGCGAACAGAAGACTAAGTATCAGCTTCCAAGATGAATCTAGCACCTAGCCCCTTAAAAGCGCCAGAAGAGATCACTGCCCTATTAGAATGAGCATGAACAGTAAAACTGCTTGCCATGAAAAGAAATGACCTTGAAAGTCCAGGAGGAGACTATTTCCTTACAGACCAAACCCAACTTCCTGGCATGAAAGGAAGAAAACTGTTTAGATTTTTAAATGTTTTATACAAATAATCTGAGCCATCTATGTAAATCCAAGGTGGGAATAACCCTCTCACTAGGATTTTGTGGAGAAAGGAAAAGGCAAGCAAGATGAATGGACTGATTCAAGGACAAATTAACCACCTTGGACATAGGACTGGTATGAAGAGACTGTCCCTGCTAAAGTCAAAGGTTGAACAGCAATGCTTTTGAAGTTCAGAGACCCTCTTGGCAGAAGCACCACCAGTCTCCCAGGCACAATGTTACAGGGAGACAACTGCAGGCTCAAAACAGGACTGAGTCAATTTCTCAATAATTAAATGAAGGTCCCAAGGAGGAGGAATAAGCTTGCTTGGAGGCCAAATATCAATATTTTAAAAACTGTTTAAATCCACCTCTGGCTTTTAGTTTTGAAGTCCAAGGCAGACAAGCAGAAATGGCCAACAAATTAATTTTAACAGATGAATATGCCAAAACAGAATTGAACTAAAATAAGTTCTGTAGAATCTTCCACAGATAAAGGGTCCAGGTCTACCTAACCCAGTCCCATAAATTACTATATCAACCAGAAAAAACACCAGCTTTACAAAACCTTCAGCTCCACACTAGCAGCAGATCCCTACGCTCCACTAGCAAGCCTAACCTCACAGTAACCAAGTCTAACAATATAGCAGGTGACTCCCTCTTCTCTAACTATGTAGCCAAACTCTGGAATTCTCTACCCTGTAATATAGCTACTACTACCTCCATCTCTCAATTTAAAAAATCTTTAAATCTTCATCTGAGCAATAATTGGCTATGCCCTTGCACTACACCAAGTTAGTCTCTCCCTGTGCTAAGCCCATCTCCACCCCCCTAATCTTGCACATAAGAATGAATAGACAGCTCAACAAGCCTGTAATATCAATGCATACAATACAACTAGACTGTGTTTGGTCTGATGGATTACAACCAACAATCTGTATACATTTACAGTTACAACCATCAATCTGTATTCATTAACCATTTCAGAGCTGCAGCCACAGCAAAAATTGCAATGTTTTCATATCTCTGTCTGACTAAATGAGTCTGCTATGTGTATAAAAAGTTATTTTATTATGTCTATATCTTCCTACCTTGACTATATTACAATATGAAGTTTGAATTTGTCAATCTTTGTACAATGTTATTTCATATCATGTATGTGGAGGTTTTCTCCCTGGTACTTTACTGAAAAATGGACCTGTGTCCAGTGGACTATCCCAGTAAACAAATGTAAAAATAAATAAAAATAAAAAGGTCATGCTTACAACACCATATAGATCATGTCTTTTATTTAAAAATATATAATTTCCTAGTAGTGGGTTTTCTGGCTCCCTGCACAATCCAAAGCACATCCTCAGAATGCCAAGTTAGGGTAGAAGAGACAGGATATACCTAGTCATATGGCTCTGGTAATTAATAGCTTGAAAAACTAAGGCAGCAGATGTATATACATAACCATAATGCTCCATGGCATAGCTGTCCTTGTCAGAAGGATAAAGCTTAGACAGTATCTTGGATGGTTACAGAATTAACAGCAGGATCAGAAGAAGGGGGCTTTTTAAAACTTGTGCCTCAAGACCTGTATAGAACCTGTCAGGTTTCTTAGAGGCAGGAGGTTAAGCATTAGTGGCCTGAATAGCTGCAATAAAAGTATCCGGGGACAGCCAGCACTAGAGGGATTGGAAAAGTCAAGCAGAATTTGTTTGCAAGATTGTATTTATCTTTTTTGAAGATCAAAAACTTGGGAACAGTCTCATTTAGTGTCTCATCATACAAACCAAGACAAAGACAATTCCAGTATAGAAGAAGAAGGACACAATTAATACTGCTTTCTCCTCAGACCAAGACAAGGGGAAGAATGGATCCAAGAGTAAACCACAGATTCCAGAGTTTAAGTTTCCATAAAAGGAATCAAAGTCCCTACAGCATTTGGAAGGAGATCAGCAGGGAACAGAAGCAGGAACAGATGATCCTTGAGGGGCTTAACAGCCATGACAGCATTGAAAATCCAAGTAAAATCCTATCATTCTTTGTGTGGATCCTTAGCCACAGGGACCACTTGCTTAATTTTCTATTTTTTTAAAGGATCAGCTTTAAAGAAATTTAAGAGGTTCAGTCTCCTGCCTAGATTTGATGGTTCAAGGCACCTCTTCCCCAAAATATCTGGGGAACCCCCCCCTAAGCCCTTCTGAAATAATCAGCCAAGGATCCCAATCCACATCTGCCCCAGATGTAAGCAGTCTTAACAGGATATGCAGGTAGGCAGCTGTATGTTGGCCTCCAACTGGGTCATGGCACAGGTAGTTGACAGCAGCACCAGACAGTCCTTAGGTTATTCAAACCAGAGATGTCCAGTGGAGGCTGGACTGCAGCAGACCAGTTAATGCTTTGGTTTTCTTTAAGCAGTGACTGAACAGCAGAGTGGATGGATTCTGCCATGGTACCCACACCAAAGCTTCAATTGCTGGTCTAACAAGTAAGGGATGACAGTCTTAAGGACAAACACATAAAAAGTCACACATTGAGTATGATAGTAGGTATGGAGAATGCCTCCTACTCATTTTTTCCCTCCTGATGACATATAAACTAAGGTAATAGTAAGAAAAAAGGGACCACAACAGGGCACTTGTCTGTTGAAGGCTCAGTAGTGTATCAACTCAGCTTCCACACCAGATTCAAACTTCCCTGTCAGACTGGCTTATGCCTTGCATGTAGGACATACAATATCCACAAGAAAAAGACTGATATGCTGGCTGGATATTAGGCTAGGGTTGAAAGGATACCCCAGGCATACTGCAACAGTAATAAGAACAAATGGCATAACTGAAGGGAAGAATTTTGTGCAAAAAGTATGGGCAAACATGGTCAAATCACAATTCTAACATTTTAAATCACAAGCTTACCCTGACATTTTCCAAAAAATATGAAATATTTGGGGACAACTGAAAAAGATATGTCTATTTGTCAAAATGGATGTTTAACTGAAGGCCTGCAACTTATCACATTCAAGATTAGTATTCCTCAGAGAACAGTCAAATGTGAAAGTGTCTCCTTCAGAAATGTATTACTCATGACAAGTAATTTTTTAGGCACCTGTCTCAACTACTAGTTACTCCACTCAACTGCTCATGGTTATATAATCACTGCTGCAGAATTCCTAATATGGCTGAGAATCGAGTAATGTAGTCTCAGCTCAGTTATGGCAGAGATGGACTAGAGCACAACCTGCAGGCAGCCAAAGCAAACCTCACTCTACCTGTTAACTAGATCTCCAGCTTGTATCATTTACATAATGTGCTGCTAAATATCCAAGCAGCAGCCTCAAATACTTTAGGAAAATGGCACTCTGGCATTCAATACAACTGCTGAAGTTAACAAAAGTCCTAGCCTTCCCCATTAAAAGCATGTCCTAATTGTCAAAGGAAAAGTTACCAAAATTAAACAGACCAAAAGGATCTCTGAAACCATCTTATGAACAGGAATTCTTTTAGAGACGCCACATTTTCACAGAAATCTGCACAGATTATATAAAGTTAATATCTGAAGCTCAGAAATCGTCATGATTAAGGTCATCCATAGAAAGTACGAGGTTCAAAGTATATAGAACTTTTTCAGTCAAAATTTGAAGTCTTAGACATGAGATATTGAATATCATAACAGGCTAGAGCTGAAGATCACACTATTTTACAGCAAGTCAAGAATCTACAGGTGAAATATACAGGTTTAAAATAGTCAAGAAGTGCAACTTGATGAATGAACAGCTAGGCCAGTACACACTCCTAAAACATTCAGATGCTTTCAATGCCAGTTTACCACCCAAGTTCAGTTCATCTTTTCAGAACTTCCCCAAGTAAAAATTTTGCTTTTGAGTAGAAGAACCTAGTCTGCACATCAGTTGCCACAAATTAGGCTGAATTGTTCTGGGCCTCATTCCCGATTCTGTCATGTGCTAGAAAATCTTAAATCCTTTCAAACTTGTAATTTTGAAACTTTTTTAAAAAAGTGATATTAATCTCCATTTAGATGTATGGGTTTAACTAACCCCTTTTGCTGTTTATGATCATCATAAATAAGTAATCAAAATCCATTACAAAGACCTCTGTGTTACAGGGTTCTAAAAGAGGTCAGGCCTCATTAAGGATAAATTTGTCAAGTTAGCAACTGAACAAAGTATTATCTTTACTTCTGCTAGAAGTTTAATACCCATATTGTCTTGTAGTCTTCCTCTGAAGTATCAGACATTTTAAATGTACTGGAATATTGACAAGTAGCATAAGCCCTACAATGAATTTATATTCTGTATGGGATGGTGATAACAAAGTCAAACTATTTTTACTTGGCCCAGTCAATATCCATAACTTAAATTCATTTGCAATATTCATTTTGCAGCATCTTTACCAACACTGGCTACCTGTTATTTGCCAACAGTGACAAACATATACAATACTAGTTCTTAAACACTGATGAATATTTAGCCAGTAATTAGTTTTGCCACTGTTGCATACAAGTGCTCAGTCTTGCTTAAGTATCTTGAAATTCATGTTCTCTCTATCCAAACACTTTTAAATGCAGTAGATCATATTTTTGCCACTCTGACCAATTTTATATCAAGGTTAGAGATTATCAAGAGAATATTAATATGCAACAGTTACATTCTGGCAACAGTATTGCAAATCAAGTCTGGCAAAAAGTCAATACCCAATCAGTAACTAGGAAATTCATTTAAGAGGAAAATTTAAAAACAGTTTGAAGAAAGGCCAATGTTGCAGTTCTTGTAAAGGTATTCAGTGTAATGCATCTACCACTTTATTCATGAAATCACTTGGAAAATAACCTTTAGTATACTAAACAGAATAAGGCTGATGAGCTATTGTAATATCCCACGACATTGAATTATCTTCAGTTATTTAAATACAGAGCATAAACGTTAGACTATACTGAAGTGTTATAACAATGGACTTTGGCCTCAAAGGATAACATTTAACCAGCATTTCCTAAACACCAGAAGTAATGACAAATGTTAGTACTGATCCACCTTCTAATTTAAAACCAAAAACTTTCCCTGCCAGGTTTACAAAAATCCCTTTCCAAACAATTCCTGTTATCACAAGGTATGTCCAAAATGAAATTATATAAAATGAAACTTGTGAAAATTAATTTCTGAAGGTGCTGCTGTGCTGTACTGGAACCAAAGTCTTCTTAAGACACAAATTCTTGTTGGCTGTTTACTGCTGAATCAGAGTCTGGTTATAACACAGATTTTGCATGATTGTAATCTGCAGTCTGTTTAAAACACAGAGCCTTGCAAACTGCACTGATGAGAAAATATACTTTGCAGCACAATACTATTTTACTGTAAGCACAGTTATTAATAAATAACTTTAAAAAATGGCATGTGCTACTACAACTTGTAGTTTAGATGTATAAAGTTTTACTTCATGGTCAGCATGGATGATTATTGTCCTTCTCCTATACAATACCTCAGAACAAGTGTGTTCCTACCAATACCTCTAACACAGCTGAATTTTTACAGTCTACGTATACTGTTCTTCTCATGCACTTTAGATCCTGTTTTTCCTCTTGGTATCTTTTTTGGGCTTTATATGGAAACATCTGTTCTGCTGATGCTTTACTTTCCAAATGTGTTTTTTAAGGAAATGTTTTATGGTAAAGCACGTACAAATTGTTTTTCTGTTGACTATGTCCATTCATCTGTGAGGAATTATGTCAAACATTTTTAATATTGTGACAAATGTTTTTTTAAGGAAACATATTGTGGAAACATGTACTGCTGATTTTATAAAAAAACATGTCCATTCATCTGTGAACATTTTTGCTGATACCGTGTGAGAACATGTTTTTTGAGGAAACAGCTTTTAAGAGAGCGTGTATTTCTGAGTTTATAAAAAGCATGTCTATTAATAGATATAGTCAGAGCTATGTCACATAGTATGGATGCTCATTACATACTAATAAGTTCTATTCCTACATTTAAGCAAGCTTTATTGTATGCCTCATTTATTTTGCATTTTTATAACAGAATTGATTTTAACCTTTATTCATTGTTTAGCACACTCTAACAGTTCCCCCTTTTTATTTTAAACCAGGGGAGACAAATTTATCATTGCTTGATAATACATTTTTATTATGACAATTGACAACAGTAACTTGTTGATTAAGTCTTGTTAAGCAAACTTTAAAACATGTGAGAAATGTGCAAGTAAGCACTACAATAACAATAATAGCAATTAAAAATATGATTTTCATGTCCACCCTGTAAATAAATTACTAAAGGGACAATCCCAGGGATATTTTTGTTTTGATTCAGCCTTTGTTTACATTTCAGGTTTGCCTTTCTGAGCATGCTCACCTTTGGCTCAGGGGGTAGGGGAAATGTGTCTACAGGAAGTTTCTAAGGTTTTAGCCAGATTCCAGCTCAAATTGCAGCTCTACTGACAACAGCTCTCCATGTGAGCTATTCATTAGTCTAACCTGTGCATTTTATCCATTGAGAAAAGTAGCCTTTCATGCATTTTACGATCAGACTGCTGCTGCTGCTACTCTAGAAAGCACAGCAGTAAAGCAATTCTTGTAAAGGGGTATTATTTTGTTTCTAAAATTAGTTGCTTGCTAGAGTATTTTGTTTACCTTTTAGTGCAGTTTAAGTCACATATTCACACAGAGGCAGGATTTTCAGATAAGTTTGTTTGCATACTGGATGTTAGAATTCACAAACTCCATGTGGCACGGTTATTATAGGAAATGCTTAGAATTTACAGTTTGTTGTTCTGTGCTTTCCCTCCCCCACCGAAAGACTATTAGTTGAATGACTGGTTACAATCCACCTAATGCTATGTAGTCACACTCAGCCTTTGCAGCAGTGAAATTATATCTTTAGTATGTGCTTGTTTTTGTAAAACGTAGTGGAAAGATTATCGCAACCTAGGCAATTTTATTTACTTTTTCATGCCTGTTGCTACATGCTTTTTTTCCCTTCACTGTTAATTATTTGTCATATGTTCAGCATTATGTTGCTTATTAGTGCATGCACTCATGCAAACATACATTTATAAGGCAGTTTTCCCAAATTTTACAGGAAGCATTACTTTGGACATTCTCATCTTGGAAGCAAACACACTGAGTTGCAAATATCCTAAGATTCTAGAGGGATACACTCATAACATCACAACATAAAAAAAAAATGTTAGACAACTGTGACATTGAATCTTGTTACTGTACTAAAATGTAATTTCTCCTAGGCTGATACCCTTCATGAATCACACACACAGTACCTGTCTGTATAATATGGACTCCATTCAACTGAATTTTATTTCTTCCCTGTATTGTGGTAAAATGATTGTATATTCACTCTTTTTCTGACTATTTGACTGCAGTAGAGTTACACTGGTTACCATTTGAAAGTTGCGTTAAATGTAGTCCTCCTGATTATGTGCATACTAAGCATGTATGGAATATGCAAAGTTTATATTCATGTGGGTGTAAAACCACAGCATTGCTGTGTCTTAGTGACCAGATAGTTATGCAAGCCATTCTTCAATGCGTGTCAAAATTTTCTATGCTGGATATGTAATATTGTGTGTATTTTATTTAAACTGTGTCTGAAGTGCACCTTCTTGTTTTAGTGGTATACATCGCCTGTAATATTTGCATTCTCATACCTTTTATCAAAATTGCATTTCTTATGACTTAGATGTCTCTGTTGATGAGACCTTTTACTCCCTTATCAAGATGGAAATAGATAATAATTTAATTAAATATTTGCATGTGTCATTCTGTGTTTATCATATGCATTTCTTTGGTTATTTAAAATGTATTTGCTGTATATCTTTATGTCATTCTATATATATATATATATATATATATATATATATATATATATATATATAGATATATTATTTTCTAAATTTGTATTTTGTTATTGTTATCTGGGTTAGTAAAACTGAGGCAAAAGGCCCATTTCAGTGGCGACAAGAGAAAGGCGCAAATAAATGCATACACATATACACACACACACACACACACACACACACACACACACACACACACACACACACACACACAAACACAAAAATCTGTGTCTGAATTTGTGTGTGTCTCTGTTTATGTACACAGATGTACACACACCCATACATGTGCTGTGTTGGCGCATATATATACATATATACATGCAGACACTCATTCAGTGTCATGTCCAAAGTATTTTGACTACGGTCACAGTATAGCCTGCTCCTTACAGCATTCGTCTCATTGACCATTTATTGCTAGTTTTATGAGTAACAGTTTTTTTCCCATTTGACATATGGCACTTGCCAACACTATTAAAAATGAGACTCATACTACAGAAACTACAGAGACATACTTTTAACCATCCTTTTCTGTAAGACCATGGAACAAATTATCATGAATCCTATAAATAAGGACATAGATGACCTACAAACCATTAATCTGACACATTTTGGTTTTGAAAAAGAAAGTTCATGCCTGTTAAACCAGACAGATGACTTCAAAATCATCACTAGAGGCATAAATCAAGGCAAATCTGTGCATACATCCAACCTTGACTTAGCAATGGCCTTTAATACAATCGCACATTCATGCATCATTGATAAACTTTCCCAGTTGAATATAAACCCTTATGTTGTGAGGTGTGTTGCTAACTGGCTCACCTTCAGATAGCACTCATTGAAAATTTGTGAATTTAGCTAGACCAGCACACCTGTCTGCAGTGGGATTCCACAGGGGTCAGTGTTGGCCCCCTATTGTTTTGCATACACTTCTCAGAAGTTCAGGCCAAAGTATAGTCGTGTGTCTAACTTTGCTGATGAATGAAAATTAGGTATAATCATTTAGTGCCCAGAAAATGTCAATATACTTGAAGAGGGACTTACACAATTCAATGATTGTTGTCCAAGTCACGGACTCCAACTCAGTGCTAAAAAATGAATTATCATTCCATTAGGTAAAAATGATATCCATGCAGACTACCATATAAATAATAATACCCTAAGTAACAACTCACTATTGATAGAATTGGGAATGCAAGTTGACTGTAGCTAAACTTTAACCACCATGTATCTACTGTGGTAAGTAAGGCATTCTAAATTGCTCACTGCATTAGCAAATACATTGCCTCCGGAGCAAAACAGCTCCTAACTACCCTATACTCAACTCTCATCAGACAAATAACTGAGTACAATGCACCCTTTGTATTTACCTACCCTCGCACCGGCATCAACTTGATAGACCCAATAGAATTCTAATCAAGAAAATTACAGGGTCTACACCACATGTCACGCAGTGACAGACTCAAATCACTGTCACTGTACTCAGTAGCATACTGACTACTTACTGGAGACTTGTGCCCACATACCCAGCAATGTCATATTCCAAACCTAACTTTAAACTATGTACATCAGCAAGAATAAAGGGATAAGGGTCACTTTCGCCATACACCTTATCCTGGACTGAGTTATTAATAGGACCTGCTGGAGAGACAGATATGTCTCAGAGAATGCCACTCCTTGTGAATAGGCAAGCAATTCACATCAAACAGAGCCTCTCTATGAGCCTCTTTACATGTAGCCCATATGACTGGATGGAAACCCATAAATTCCCTTGCGTGATTTCACCTGTTATGCTCCTACATATGAGCATCTATTGTTAACTAAGATTTTGACGTTAGGCTAGATGCTTAATATTGTGTTTCTCTAGTATTATATTGGGTAACCACGGATACACTTATAAAGACCTTTGGGTCAGTATCCTACTAACTACCAATTAACCTATCAAGTAACAAGGGTATTCTTTCCTTCAGTCACCTACATTTTTACAGATCTTAATCTTACTTGAGTGTGTTGGCACACTCACTGAATAAAACTTTCCTGTGCATGTCAAGCAATACACGACATGGTCAGTATTCAGTATTCTGAATGAATAGCCTGGAAATCATAAATCCTCTTTGCGCTATGCAGCATGGTCCTTCTGGTCCATGGAGCTTAACTCACTGTGCAGTGCGGAGTCTTAGCTGGCTAAGCTTATTATTCAGTCATTTTAACTGCTTGCCTACTATATAATGATGAACTTATCAAACGAATATATAATTACAAGGCATTTTACAAATGTACATGTTGCATATCGAATATATATCCAGACATATCGAATAGATATCCAGACAATAACATCAGTTGATCGATGTATGTATTTCTATAAGCCATCTCTTTTTACTGTCATTAGAAGGTCATTAATATACATTACTGATGACACATTTTTTCATGACAGTGCTACAGATATCTCTGAATTGCAGATCCCCTTCACATCAACAATAAATGCTTAGTTTAGCTTTTCACAGAGTGTAATTTACCCTTTTTCAATACCCCCTACAGCGATTTACGTACTGTAAGACTAACCACTATATACACGCATAACATGGTACATGTCAAGCAACATTTGTTTATTTCAGTATGTGATGAAACAAGAAATAAATGTGCACTACACTCTACATGGTACCATTAATTAAACTTAAATGTTTGAAATCATTTACATTTTTTTGCCCTTATTTCTTTATTCACCTTTTTATTTGTTGTTGTGCTTATTAATTTTAGACTGATAACCATGTAAGTGGGAGGATGGGAGACCCTTTTGAGTCACAGCATCAGCTCTATAGTGCAAAACAAAAACACAAAAATATAAATAGTATAAAGAATTATACCACTTTCCAAAGGAATGTCAAACAGTTGGTCTACATGCAGAAGAGGAATTCAAGCAAGATGATATTTGAACAAATGTAAGAACTGGAAATAAGGTCAAATTCTAACTATATCTTTACATGCAATAATGGCATTATTGCTCAAGAGCGAAATATTTCTATGTATGTACATATGTGAAATGTATAAATATAAATAAGATGTTTAATAGAGTGGCTATATCCAGTATAGAAGGCTCTCTTTATTTTACTCATTTTTTTTATTTTTATGTGCAATGCTGTTCCTATAATTTGACAGTGTGTATTATAGCTGTCCTTCATTGTCAGGATTAATCAGCAAATTGTCATTTTTCCTCCATCTATACCTAGACATGATGGTTATGAAGTTGTGAAATAAATAAAACTATGACTTCACATGGCACCTGTCTGTCTGCTTACTTAATTATTGTGTAAATTTAAATGAAAATAACATTTCACATGGATTGTGTGTATCTGTTTATTTATATATGCATAAGGTTTTACTGACTACTTCTAATTAGACACAAAAAGTCTGTCTAGCATACAGGGATATACATGCAATAAAAGCCATTAATTTCTTGTGACTTCATGACATTTCAATTATAACTGAAGGCATACTGCTCACCCTTATAGTGCAGAGAGAAAAGCCTTGACAAGATAAGAGTAGACGACACTAACTTTACTCAAAAGTGTTACATGACAGCAATAAGGTACAAGTAAAAGACAGAGTACATATAATTTGAGCATGACTGCTCTGTATGCTAAAGATGCTCTCTATGATATTGATGTTGTGGTCTATGTCCACTCATGAATGACAGTGGAGTTTTGCGGTGCCGAGGTCACAGCCCGGCGCCCAACCTTAACACAAAAGGCATACACATGCATGCACTCATACCTAGGGCCAATTTATATTGTCCACTCCACCTACATCATGTCTTGGTGATGTGTGAGTAAACCAGAGCACCCGGAGAAAACCCATGCGACCACAGGGAGGACATGCAGACTACGCACAGAAGGCACCCCACCCAAGGATCCAACTGGATAATGTCTTGCTGTGAGGTGGCAATCGTAACCACTGCACCACTGTGGCCGCCCTACACACACACACATACATATATATATATATATATATATATATATATATATATATATATATATATATATATATATATATTATACATACATATATATACCAGTTGCGTAACTACGTTAGAAGTGCCCTGAGGCAAACTTTTCCTAGGCGCCCCAACACCCCCCCCCCTGGAAACCCAAGCCATCAAGATGACCGAAGCCAAAGAAATCACATATAGTAGCACAAAAAATGCTTTATAACTTCCTACTAATAGTTGCATTAAAGACTTGTTTTATATCTTAATATTGTATGAAATAACCGAAGCAACTTAAGGTCAACAAGTGTAAGCATTAATTTTGGCAAACAGTTAGCACTTGCACTTATTATGGTTATGCTGTTGTCCAGAAAAATCTCACATTTCCATGAACAATGTCCCACGTTGGTCATCTGAAAAGGTTGCAACCCAAATGCTGCATTACTGTACGGATATGAAATCTTTGACTACTATAACTGGCTGTTTGTGTGCCTGTGTTATATATAACATAACATAATACAATATGGTATGATAGATACATATAGGCATAGATATAGATAAACTCGAAGATATTTCTTTATTCACAGTTCAATAGATCAGCCATTTATGTGGTGACGTTATAGTTCCTTGGTAACGGCCACACAATATGCAGGTTGTGGGGTTATAAGAAACAAACTCCATTCCACTGATCCAATTCGTTTTAGTTCTTTTTCGGTTATTAAAACACAGGATTTTGCATAGATTGTGGCTGGGCACTGGAGTGATGTAACACAATGTATGCTGGTATTGTTAACATGCCTCTCAACCTGGAAACATCAAAAATCTGGACAACAGCCCATGAAAAATAGGTACAAATCACATTCAAAGAAAATGCATCTGGCCAGTGGTGGATAAAGATTACCATTGGGCTGTTTTCAAATCATAGGCCCCTTGCACACGAAACATATATGTGTTCTTTGATAAACCTTCCTGACTGTATTAAATTATATTCATGTATAATACAGCACACTTGTTAGATTGTATTTAAATGTATTGTTTTGAACATTTTTTCTGTAAGCAATGAAACAAAATGTATGAACCAATAATGACAAAACTGCCCAATTCACAACATTTCCATCATAATAGTGCAGGTTGTCGAAAAGAGCAGGGTGACGTCATACACACATCAGTCTAATTGCCTTATTTGCAGCATAACAAAAGCACAAAATAAGTAGTTCAATTCCCACACACAGAGCTGCAAAATGTATTAATTTTAGTGGCAAATTAATTCCCTTATTTGCAGCAAAACTAATTTCTTTACTTGCAGCAAAATGTAGCAAACATGAGCCCTTAATCGAGCAGCAAAATGAGTGGCAAATAATTTATTTAAATGAGCAGCAAAATGAGCGGCAAATGATTCCATTAAATGAGACTTTAACATTTTAAATTGTGCAGGTTCTTGGGAAGAGCAGGATGATGTTGCATGCACATTGCCTTACTTGCAGCATAACAAAGCACAAGACAACCAAGTAATTCAAATTCCTACACACGGAGCAGCAAAATGTATTTGTTTTAGTGACAAATTAATTCCCTTACTTGCAGCAAAAAACGAGCCCTTAATCAAACAACACTGTGACAAATTAAAAGCAGCAGCAAAATGTATTCGTTGAAGACTAATTCCATTACTTGCAGGCTGCAGCATAACAAAAGCACAAAACACCCTGTACGGACTAAAGTAATTCAAATTCCCACACACAGAGCAGCAAAATCTATTTGTTGTAGTTGCAAATTAATTCCCTTACTTGCAGGAAAACTAATCCTTACTTGTTATGCTGAAAAACACAGCAAAAATGAGCCCTTAATCAAACAGCAAAATGAGTGGCAAATATTTCCCTTAAATGAGCAGCAAAGTAGCAAATAATTCCCTTACACGAGACGAGACCTTAACCATAACATTTTAAATTGTGCGGGTTCTCGAGCTGGGTGACGTTGTATGCAAAATTAAAGGGCAAGTCCCAAATTAAACAAAAATAAATAAATAAATACCACTGCCAAATAAACGATCACCGGACCAGTCTTAAAGAAGAAGAACATCAGTCACCAGGGCAGTCTTAAAGAAATATGTCCTTAAAATAAACCAAAATAAATAAACTGCACAAGTTTAACATCGACATGACACCGACCGGAGTACCACTACCACCTAAACGATAACCAAACTAGTCAAGAAATCTGTCATTAAAATTAAAGTTAAGTGCACATTCCATAAACTTCCAGGAAGAGATGTGGAGTGGACTGTTTTCTTTTACATACCTGGAGCTGCCATGGAGAGTAAATCTTCTCATCCCAGGAGTGCAAGCAGACGCTGAGCAGACTGGACTCTGCTGGAACATGCACTGTCTGGGTCTTGGCAGAAGTTAAGACTTTAAACTGTATAAACAACTTCTCCGTTCACTGCTGTAAACAAGTCCGACCCAGGTACTGAGTATCCAACAGTCTGGCAGTCTGCCTGATGTCATCACTTATTTGTTAACTGGGATTCTTACCACCGGACGATGGACATTTACTAAATAAACAAACAATCCGTGACAACATCCGTCGGCCCAAAGCGCCCCCTGCTGCTTGGCGCCCTGAGGCAATTGCCTCACTTTGCCTCTCGTAGTTACGCCACTGATATATACACACACACACACACATATATATATATATATATATATATATATATACACACACACACACACACACACACACATATATATATATATATATATATATATATATATATACACACACACACACACACACACACACACACACACACACACACACACACACACACGCACACATATATATTTATATATAAATACATAAACAAAGACATTGTTAACCTCCAAACTATGGATCCCACCTACTTCGGGTTTGTGAAAGGAAGAGAATGCCTCCGGAACCTGACTGACTTCTTTGAGGCAGGCACCAAAGCTACAGATGAGGGTAAGGTTGTTCACACAGCCTATCTTGACCTTGCCAAAGCTTTCACTTTCTGGCAGTGTGCTTAAGGCCATGGCTCTGACACCAGGCATCTGTCTCAGCGAGGCCCTTCGGTAGGATGTCCTCATCATTTGGAGACTTGACTATGGCTCCTAGTTTCCAGTCATCTGCACACTTTGTTAGCCAGAGGCCTTCTGTGTTAGCCTGTACTTCAGAGAAGTAGATACCAAACAGGAGAGATCCCAGGACGGAACCCTGAATACACACACACACACATATATATATATATAGTTATATACAGTTATATATAAATACAATACACACACACACATGCGCACACACATGCACACACACACACACACACACACACACACACACACACACACACATATATATATATATATATATATATATATATATACCACTCCCACAAGAGGGGAAAACATACTCCACGAGATCATCAGAGGTATACCACTCACTGGTAAGATCGGACCATAAATTAATCTCACTGGATATCCACATCCCAACCCCACCCCCAGCCCAGAAAACCACAGTGAAGAACGTCTCTAAAGCAAACTTCACACTCCTCAAAACAGAGGTGGAATCCTTCAAAGCCCCCAGGCCAGGTTAAACTACGGCCCAAACTGCAGAATCCTTTATAAACACATTCTATGGATACCTTCAGGAATGCATGGATCATGCAATCACAAATAAAACCAAGACCCAATCCCCCAAAGGCAGGCGTCCTGTCTGGTGGACCCCAGCCATAAATAAACTATACAACAGAAGGAGGAAGCTAATACATGATAGGGCAAAATCCCTAAAAGGGAAGGCATCTCTGATCATTATTATCAAAAAACTACAGTCCCTCATAAAAACTATTATTTATTTCATTTTTTATTGCTCCGTATTATTCGTATTGTACCGATGGCCATTATCATGTCTACACACACAGGTATACCATGCTTGTTCAGGTCTATCTATGGATATCCATTGACTATTCCTTCTCTGCCACTATTAACTCTATATTTTTATTTTATTTTATTTTATTTATTTTTATTTTTACATTTGTTGACCGGGCTAGTCCAACTGGATACATGTCCATTTTCAGTGGAGACCAGAGGAGAAAAGCTCCAACAAACACAGTAAGAAAAAAACACGATATTATTTATAATATAAGACATTTACAAGTACAGCTAAATTTACAGATACTCATCACATACAATTACATTTTGTTGCATTTCTGTAAACAGGAATCATGGTGCATTATAGCTGTGGATAGCCATTCAGACACATTTCTAGTCTTAGATAAGCAGAGCTAAGTTTAATCTGATATATAAATGCCTAGTCCGATTTGGTACAGGGGCACAACCATATGCCATATGGCATACATATCTCCAATCTTGCATTATTTCTTTAATCCTTATACATTATGTCTTCACATATCAGTCACACTTTAAAACTATTACCACATTTTACTTCTAAGGAGTGAGAGATGAGACTATATTGCTTTGATGCCAGCAGTGGAAAAGAAAAACACTGTTTCTGCTTCACACACTTTGAGCATGTTGCTGTGTTATTCATGCAGATCACCTCGCCCCCCTTTGTTATGGAATTCTGCCTTAATCCTTAGAAATATTACACAGGCATCTAAATACCTTGATTTTGTTCCTTTGAGATCTCCTGTCCATTCTTTGTTATGCATTTACACCTTCCTCTGAACAATTACCTTGACATCAGCCGAGGATGTCTTTGGTCTTACATACTTTCAAGACCTCCTTTGTTATGTGTTTCTACCATCTACATCTCAACAAGTAAATTAACATCAGATGAGTCGACTTCCACCTGTTGTCAGCATTTCCTCCTGCAGTCAGAATTTCAAAAGTCTTATGCATAACACTGATGCAAATTATACTTCTGCTCAGATAGTTTTAACTCTTTCCTCTCCTATGGCCAATTATGTCAATCTTAGCCATTTGTGATCAATTGTGAAGAAATGCAAGGAGTACACAATGTCTTCCACGTGAATATGTCACAGGAAGTCAATTTATCCTGCATCCAATTGCTTACTTTATATTTTTTGATATGTCAATGGAAATATCCATTTTCAGAGATGATCAAATTAATCAGACATGCCCACGTACACACACACACACACACCCACATGTATATATAACTCTATATATATATATATACACACACACACACACACACACACACACACACACACACACACACACACACACACACACGAATTCGACCCCAGTGGTTTCATCCACATCATAGTGTTAAGAGTGTTATGAGTGGTGCCTTGCTCTCCACCACTCCATAACAAACATTTAGGTGACATTTAGCGGTAATTACATTTTTCTATGATTCAGTTCAATCTGTACTTAACATGAGCCTTACTTTACTTTTTAAAATAGTTGGATCTATTCATACATTTATATAATTATGTATATATTTTTCTATCATTCTGTCAATATATGTGTACGTACACCGATACATCATTCTACATTTCGATATGCATATCAGTATATACGTATATTTACACAGATGTGTATGTCAGTGTGTATATCTACACCTCTCGATACACATACACATATATACACACACACACACACACACACACACACATATATATATATATATATATATATATATATATATATATATATATATATATATATATAAATATATATATAGATATCTATATATATAAAAATATACATATACTTAAATATTTATATATTTTAAATTTTTTTTATTTTATTTTACATTTGTTGACTGGGCTAGTCCAGCTGGATATATGTCCATTTTCAGAGGAGGGCCGGGGAGAAAAGCTCCACAAATTACAACATAAAAGGTCAAGACAAAGACAATAACAGTATAATTTGGTACATAAGAAGTTTTAACAATTATAGTACAAGCCTAAGATTATATATTTTAATATACAGATATAGACAGACACAGAGACATGCATAAGACCTTAGATCGATTCACCAATAAGTCCCTGGTTTGCATGTGTCTGTCAAAAGGAGGATAGGGATCCGCAAGGTTCAACACTGTGTTGTTCCCAAAAAAACTTACTAATTCAGATACATCAACTACACAATCACATTACTGATTGTAAAAGGTGGGGTATATCATGGTACCCTGTGCTATGCATTCTGAGACTGCAATAACCAATATATATCTGGCACAACTTTTCTTCAATCAGCTCAACCTGCTGTGGCAGATGTTGCTGTACTGCATTTGTTTGTCTGTTTCTCCACATTTTGTTTAGACTGTCTCATATATATATATATATATATATATATATATATATATATATATATATCTATATATATCTATATATATATCTATATATATCTATATATATATATATATATATATATACACACACACACACACACACACACACATATATATATATATATACACACACACACACACATATATATATATATATATATATATACACACACACACACACACACACACACACACACACACACACACACACACATATATATATATATATATATATATATATATATATGTATATAGAGAGAAAGATATACATCTATATTGATGTATATTTACAGCGAAGGGTCGAGATTTTGCTGTCATTTCATCTTCATCTATTGCACAATCAATTGTTTTCCAAAGAGTAGCAGTCTGAACAGTTTACTGGACTCATCAGAAGCAGTCTGCATCTTGCACGATGCAGACATTTCTGCAGTCACAAACACCTGGTGCAAAGACTTTTGGAAAAACACAAGCCATACCAGTTTTTGCCCCCTACCACACATTCTGACCCCAAACTGAAGATGTGAAAACACAGAATAGGCAGTGTACAGATTCGCATTACAGATGAATATACTGCCTAACTGATCCCACAGCATGATTCCATGGATACACTTCTGGTGTAATTAACTACTGGTAGGACACCGCTTCAAATAATTGACCGGTGTAGGACCCCACCACATGAATCTGGACACCGACTATACCGATTCAGATTTATTTCAGTTTATTAGCATAACTACCCATCCGTTACCTGTGTTAATTAGTCATGTTCACAATCACTTGCTCAAAACAATCCTCAAATCAGTTAACTCCAGAAGTCAGGATCAGCCTTTTGACACCACCACAATGGTTGCCAACATCCATGCACTACTGCTTACCTATATTTGGGACCACTATATCACTACCACTGTTAATTTTTCCACGTTGATGAATGACAACAAATCCGCCTAAATTGAAGTAACTATCATACATGACCGACCATCTCTTGCAATGAATGATTTCAATAACATCTCCAAAACAAATTATAATCTCTTATGTGGTTCTATTAATAGCTTCTCTGCACCTTTTTCCTTCAATGGTACTAGCAACTATGCCGATTTGTACAACAATGCTTTATCCAAAGAGCTGTACAAATGCATTGACTCCGCCGTACCTGATAGGGCCTAGACAAATTACTCAAGAAAAAGCCAACATGCCTGGTACTCCACTTGCATTAGCAGGATGCACACTCAGAGGAAGAAACTGATGTCAGTCAGTAAGAATGAATGAGACCTACACTATAAACTATCCATCATCATCATCTTAACGCAGCAAATAAAACTAGTTGTAAATTCTTCCAAGGCTATTAATGTTTCCAGATTAGCTTCCTTAACTAAAGTCAACCATGTGTTGTTCTTTATTTATACCTGTAACTTTCATGGAAATGCCCATGTCTAATTTCAGAGATGGTAGTTGATAACACTTTTACTGAACCGGTGTACATAGCTAACCTGATGGCTGACAGATTCTGTGAATACTTCAGTCACCTCTCAAAGCCACACACAACTCTACACATGCATACCACCTGCCCCCAACATTGACTCAGTAAAGATCAGTTCATTAATACCCTCTATAGGTTCTGGCACACAGTATGAATGGGACGTCTTAACATCCCAGCCTGTGGCACACAAGTTACCCAATAAGATCTAGCAACACTATTGGGAATAATTTTCTAACTGACTCTAATCACAGGCTTTGCCCTAGCAGAATGCAAACCAGCCAGTGTTATTGCGTTAGACAAAAATGGTGCTTCCATGAACACTGGGAACTAACCAGGTATTAGCCTGTCTTGCCTCATCCTCAAGTCCATGTCACTGACTTTACGGTACCTTATCCACAGAGATATATGTAATCTGAAACACATGAACTAACTCAGTTTGTATTTGACAAAGACGGATCATGCATCTCAAACTTGCTCGACTTCAACAAGCCAGTTACCAGTGCCATGGCTGAGGTGAAATATATAATAAGAATATTACTAATGAAGAACTTGAATTTATTGAGCTATTGAACATATGCAAAGTATGGGTTATGAAACCGGACAAAGGGGGATGGTTAATATTCATGGATCAGCATGATTATATTAGTAGAATGCAGACTATTTTAGATAGTGCTGTATATGAACAAGTTAGCCTCAACCAGGTTAATGGTGCATATAGAACCATCAATAATATGTTAAATGACTTGTTTTTGGAAGGGAGCATCAACATTGATGTTTTACATTATTTAACCATGCCAGCACCCTTTATTCCAAAGTTCTTTGGGACCCCTAAGATTCACAAAGACCTAAACAATCCACCTTTTAGACCAATAGTGGATGGTAGAGGGTCCATAAAATATGCGTGTGCTAAATTTGTGGATGCCAAATTAAAACCAGTTGTTAGATCTGAGTCGCAAATCTGTCATGATTCTTGTCATTTTCTTGAGAATGTGAATAATATTGAGTATGATGACAGTCTAAGTTTCATCACAGTGGACGTGAAAGATCTGTATACTGTCATCACCCAGCAACTGGGTGTAGAATGAGGGAGTTCCTTCACCTTAAGGGGCTTGACAATAAAGACATCTATGTCATTGAAACATTGTTAGACGTGGTCCTGAATAACAACTTTTTATTTTTTGAAAATCAGTTCTTCTTACAGAAAAGCGGGGTAGCCATGGGTGCCCCCTGTGGAAGTAGTTTTGCTAATAGTGTAATGGCTTATTGGGAATGAGAATTTTTATTTAAAAAAATTGAAATTTAGGGGACATGCTACCTAGTACACAAGATACTAGGATGACATGTTCCTAATATGGAAAGGTGAAGTTTCTGTAATTCAAACACTTATTGATGAAATTACAACATATACCAACTTTTTAGAATTCACCTATCAAATAGGGTATGAAGAAATTGATTATTTAGATATTCACCTTTCAAAAGACCATTTAAACACTAGATTTAGCATGACCATTTTCCGTAAGCCTACCTATTCAAATGCATTCTTGCATTTCTCTAGCTGCCACCCGCTGCATCAAAAGAAAGCAGTAGTCAATGGGCAGGCAGTAAGGGCAGCAAGAATGGTGCCCAACTTTGCAGACTTCATTTTGGAATGTGAATTTCTAAAATCTATGTTTAGTAAGAGGGGCTACCCACAGGCTTTCACAGAATTCATCTTTGATGAAGTAATTAATAAAAGACGTACAGGACACTTCTCCCCCTTGGTGTCAAAAGGGTATGATATCAACCCCCTCCGGCTACACCCAGAGGTAGAGAACAATCCCAGCATTTAAAATTCGGGTCTGCTTGAAAAGCACATCAAAGGAACGCCCACTTCATTGCATCATTCTATTCCCACCCACAGTATCAGTTTGCTTGCAGACATCCTGTATATCTTCGGTTCCAATGGTGTTTTGCAGTCTAGTCACAACTCCGCTTTGGCTTTGTGTTTCTACATCACTGCTATTGGACGATTACCTCCTTGCTGCATAATCTTTGGAATCTTCATTTTTCAGGTAAATTAATTTTGGCTGCTCAAGTTCTTTATTTTTCTCAATGGAAGAGCTCACCAAGACTCGGCTGAAGTTGCTATGCTGTGTATGTGTAATTTTTAACATACTTTCTGCAAGAGTGCAAGTGCCGATATTTTTAGCCGTTTCTCTACTACCTACATTTCTCCGGTTCATCTATTTGCATTCTTTAGGTTGTATTTTTGGAAATCCTTTTTATCTGCTTGCCAACTGTTCATCTATGTGCTTTTTTAAGAATTACATCTGCTTTTAGGAAAATGGGTGAAGATTCTTAATCTGTAGTCCGTAATTACTGACATGCATTTGTGTGTCTAACTTACCCCTTCAGTGAATGCTTATTTTTGTATTACCGGTATTTTCATCTGGGGACTAAGGTTGTCAGAGTAACATGAAAAAATGCACTTTAAATATGATGCATTGTGAATGTTTGTTTCTTGCTAAAAGAAGTTTGTAGCTATCCTTTCTGTGTAGCTGCCGCAAATTCTTATCTGTCTTGACTGTTACTACTTCGGAGCTGTTGCTGTTGTTGCTGTTGTGTACTGGGGTTAAAATTTAATATATTGTGTCCATTTTTTGATTTATTTAATTCCAACCATATCCCTCTGCCAGCTAAAAGTTCCAAGTTTGTCCGGACTTCACACGAGCCTCAGAGAAGCTTGTTGGTCAGCAGAATCACCTCTGCTCAACACCGGCTCTTTCATTTATTGCCTTCTGCTACCAATACTTATATTTTGGTACAATAGATAAATGTAATGCTGTAATACCAGGTATATTGTGTTGTAAATTAGTTGCTTACTAACTGCTTTTACCATTACAACGTCTTGTTTTAGAACAATCGTTCATTGTGTACTGTTGCTATGGTTACCGGAATCAACGATCCTTCTAAAACGGGAAGTTTCACTGGCAGGAACAGTTAATAGCCATTTATTAATGAAACCAAGTGCTTATTAACTGCTTTTGCCATTAAAACTTCTTGTTTTAGGATGATCGTTCATTGTGTACTGCTGCTATGCTAACCGGAATCAACAATCGTTCTAAAATGGGAAGTTTCACTAGCAGGAACAGTTAATAGCCATTTATTAATGAAACCAAGTGCTTATTAACTGCTTTTGCCATTAAAACGTCTTGTTTTAGGATGATCGTTCATTATGTACTGTTGCTATGCTAACCGGAATCAACGATCATTCTAAAACTTGAAGTTTTACTGGAACAAACAGTTAATAGCCATGTATTAATGAAACCTTGTCCACATCCCCATTGATTCTGATATTAGTATACATTAAAAGTGTTAGATTATGTATATGGACGTCTGTTGTAAGGAAAAAAATAATCAATATATTTTGGGAACTTCTTTGCAGATTTATTTGTAACACACTGCATAATTATTAGTTTTACAAGTGCAGCATTACATTGTTGGAAGTATGGATTGTTTTGTTTGAATGACATAGTGTGCCTTGAATAAATTTATTTTTTCTTTGTGGATTGAGAAAGCGCCCCTCCATGGACAGCTAATACTATGTAAATGTAAAAAAAAAGACAACATAAAAAGAAATTACTTCATACCTCACAAGTGTTCCTCATGATGAGGAGCGTACCTCATTTGGGGTCTTAAAAAGATCATGTTCCTCAAAGTGCCTTGAAGTTCCACATTGAAAGACTTTGTCATATTCAGTGTTATGAATTTTTTTTAATTCAAATCCATTCTAAATAGAAATTATTTATATAGATTCATTAAAAATATTTTCTTTATAAGTAAATCCAGCATATTTTAACCATATGTTGGCCTGGTAGAAGTTGTTATTAAGCTATTAGTATGTGTTCCACATTCGGAACATTTGTACCACATTTTGAGGGCTAGTGTTCCTCACTTTGGAGATGGAAGGTTGAGAACTATGAATTACTGGCATTCCCGGCTTGCATATGGCCATTACCAGCCTATAGCTGTCCTCCTTTGGCAGATCATGTCAAACCCATGCTTGCATTGCAGGGCTGGACCTAGGAATATTATTGCACATCTACAGTAAATACATGATCACAGTTTTATAGTTTTTTTTTTTTTATTGAGGCTTATGCTTCATAGCTGAGGATTCGCTGTGTATGCACATGTTTATATTTTAAAGAACATTTGCCTGGCACTACTTGTCGAGTAGTTTACTGAGTGGAGAGAAGGGTCTCTGCTATTCGAGGAGGGGGCTACATTTGTCATGTGGCCGAGGTAAACTTGCTATAGCTGATAGAGGCAGTTATATTCGCTCCAGGTCATTCTATTCTGTGTTTTAATTTTTGTTCTACATTTTGTTTTCTACGTTTTTGACACTCGTCTGAATGTTTTTTTTTTCTAGGTATTGACATGTACTACTATGATTAGTTAATTCCTGACATGACTAGCAAGTGGAAAGGTGCATCAGTTTATTAACTCTCCAGTTCTCTAGCAGTCGTCCAATAGGTGGTGTGGGAAAACATTGTGATTTTATGGTGAAGTTCTTTTTTCAGAACAAAACCGGTCCTAATGCACTTGGGTTTAACAGTTTGCGGTTTTTATTTTTTCCTGTGACTTCACCATGAGTACATGATTAACTTTTGTTTTGTCTTTCCAACCATGATCTTGACAAGCCCACACTTTGGGTGAATTATATTATGTGCTGGACCATGTATGTGGGATGTGCTATTAGCCTAGTATTCTGGAGTGACCAGTGTGCAGTTTATCAATCCTTTGGCAGTTATGAGTTTGATTCACTGCTCATTTCTTATGCTTTTGTAGTTTGGCATTTATTGGAAAGAAATCCATTGATACAGGACTCTTTCTTAACCACTTTCTACAATGGTTCAGAGTTGCAAACTGCAGCACACTGGGGGAGGTTATTATTGGATGCTAGCAGACAATTTCATCAATGTGCCCATGGTTTTCATACAGCTCTGTAGTGTTAATATGTAATAAGATGGTATGCACGACTGGCTGATTTTTGAAGGCAATTGTGTGATTTCCTGAGTGAAGGGGTCATTATATAACCACAAGTTTGCTTTTAGGCTTTGGTGTGACAACATTTATTACGAAATTTATAGCATATTTGTCACACACACTACAGCTGTTTCTGCTTATTGCCATTTCATAAGTAAAGGGTGGCCTAATGGTTAAGGTGTTTGCCTTACAAACACAAGGTGCAGCATTTGAGTCTCACAAGGGATAATTGGCTAAGCTTAAAATGGTTCGCAAGGGCAGTTAGCTTAGTACTAACCTATGAAAAAGTCAGCATGGTGCTTAAATTGTTTTTTTATGTAATAGCTTTTCCTACCCCAAAACATTGTGTTACAAGAGCATAGTTAGCCATGCTGTAATTAAGTATGTGGGATAATGTGTATTAGGGGAGCAAAGTTATCGTTCATAAATTTTTAATTTTGATTGAAAAGGACAAAATCATCCTGTGCGAGCAAGAGTAAACCTGTCTGGTGGAAATCTGCAATAACTAAACTATATAGCAAAAATAAAACGCTGTCCAATACCGAGAATGAGCAGGTGACCAATTGTAAACAATCTCTCCTTAGCCTGAACAAGTAAATAAGAACTCTAGTTACCTCTGCTAAAACACAAACTTCATGTACTAATTGACCAAATCTACTAGAGACAATCCTCAAACAAACAAAGTGTACAGTCTCAAAGCAATCAACAAGATCTGTTCAGAACTGTTGCCCAAAGCAGAACACATCCACTAATCCTGTGGATAGAGCCAATCTACTAGTTGGCAGATTCAGCCAAAACTTCACCCCTCTGTTCACCCCATCATAAAATATAGGTATCACCAGTACATGACCCTACCCCTTTTCTCTATGGAACAGGTCAACCTTGCCCTCTCAAAGCCAAAAAATGCAGCCTAGGCATATCAGATAAACTCTATCAACTAGGCACCAGTCCAGATGTTACCAGATGTTATAGCTATATATACAGTGGATATAAAAAGTGTACACACCCCTGTAAAAATGCCATTTTTTGTAATAGAAAAGAATTAGACCACAATAAATAATTTTAAAAATGTTCCCACCCTTAATATGTTCAATAACCACTACAACTAAATTAAAAAACAACAAAATCTGTTGGTGTAAAAAACAAAACTTACAATAAGGTGTTTGCATAACTCTCCACACCCTGAAAGTAATACTCATTACAGCATTTGTTATTCTTGCATAGCAGTCTATCAGCATCACTTATCTTGACATGGCAGTATTTGCACACTCTTCTTTGCAAAAGCACTCCCGATCTGTCAGATTGCCAGGACATCTCTTGTGCACAACCTACTTCAGGTCACCACACATATTTTATTTGTGATTTAGGTCTGTGCTCTGGCTGTTCCATTCCAAAACCTTATGATTTTTTTTTCAGGTGAAGCCATTCTTTTGCTGATTTGGATGTATGCTTGGGGTCATTGCAGTGATCAAATGTGAAAGTCCTCTTCCTCTTCAGCTTTCTAGCAAAAAATTGAAGGTTTTGGGCCAAAAGTGAATGTTGTTTGTAACTGTTCATAATTCACTCAACCTTGATTAAATCCACAGTTCCAGCCAAAGACAAACAACCCCAAAGCATGATACTGCCACCACCATTCTTCACCTGGGGTATGTTGTTCTTGTGGTGATGCTAAGTCTTTTCATATTTTTATTTTTTGGCACCAAACGTTCCAATTTTCAGTTGTGGCCAAAAAGTTCAACCTCGGTCTCATCCAACCATAACTCATTTTTTAGCATGCTTTTGGTAGAGTTGGTGTATTGTTTTGCAAACTTTCGTTGTGCCTGGGTCTTTTTCTTGTTAAAAAAAAAAATTCCGCCTTGCAACCTTACCCATTTGTCATGACACATGGAGAATACGGGAGATTTGTTGTCACATGTAGTACACAACCATTTCTTGACAGAAATTCCTGCAGCTCCTTCAGTGTTGCATGTACATCTGTTGGCAGCATCTCTGACCACTATTCTTATTGTCTTTTCATTCATTATGGATGGACGTCCAGTTCTTTGCAACGTTACTGTTATCCAATATTTTCTCCACTTTTTGATGACTGGCTTCATTATGTTCTATGGTATATCCAATGGTCTGCACATTTTTTTCTACCCTTCTCATGAGTGAGACCTTTCAACAATGAGATCCCTTGTATACTTTCTAAGTTCTCTGTGACCCATGGCTTTTGCAATGGCAGGAACTGAGTAAATGTCAGTAAAATCTGACTATAACAGATGAACTTTAGTGGGGGTTAATCACAGTGTCATTGATGGCAGGTGAGTAGCCAAGACTGCATGTTGTAATGAAATAAAAATGTTCTTCAACAAAGTGTTAGTTTACGGCAGTGCATGCCTATGCAACCGTATTTTTTTGTAAACTGTTTATTTATTATATTTTTTTCCCATAACACATTACTTTGTTTTTCTACTGATTTGTACAACTTATACGTCACATTAAAGGTGGTAAAAGTTTTTAATAGATTTATTGTTGTCTCAGTTTTTTATGTCATAACAAATGTCATTTCAACAAGTGTGTCTACATTTTTTTATATCCACTGGGTATATGTTATATATATGTTAGATGTTATATGTTGTGTAGCAAACTCCCTCACTCATCTAACCAACCAAATCAAAAAAGTGAAAGCCATACTCAAGCACTATACCCATAATGAGTGGTGTACCCAAACAACTCAGTCTTGGGGCCTCTGCTATTATGGATATATTTCTCTTCAGTGAATGACAAACCAAGTAGGCTATGATTGGACAAATTCCCAGATAACTTCAAGCAGTGTGCATGCATCAATTTCCCAAGTGATGTGGATGTCATACAGAAAGAGTCTCACCCAAATAAATTACTTGCACCAGAAATGGGTACCTAACATATGATCGAAGTTTTACAACTTCTAATCATTATAGTCAGAACTTTAATGCTTTCATTTTTAGAAAATTTGAATCACATAACTGAGTTCGCCATAGATTGCGGCAATGGAATAATTCCCTTAACAACACTGTACTGCACTCTCAGAGATGGTATATTTAATTAGGGTGTGTGTGAGGGATTGCAGGTGGGCTTGCCCCCACCCCCTTGCATACATTGCTTTTTTTATTTTACATTATTGGTGTTGTCATTTTCTTTGTTTTTCAAAACTTCAAGATTTCAAGCTGCATGCCCAAAATGTATCACCTTCCGGTTTGATAGAGTGACATTTACACATAGTTATCACATTACTAACAACGTCCCAGTAAACAATCAGTACTCAGTGATTTGGTCAAAAAGGGTCATAGCAGCCTGACTTTTGACCACCATGCTGATTCTGTTGTACGGCAAGCTTTCTACATGGCACTACTCATAAGTAAGGGTATCTCATCCAGTGGCAAAGAGGTTGTAACGTCCATGTTTTCTTCCCTTATATGTACAATTGTTAACTATGACGTCACCTTTGGCATAAAACTGACAAACCACATGCAGCAGCTGGACACACCACAGAGGTTCCTCACCAAGAGCACCCAGGGCCTTAAACATCTAACCTAAATCGATAAACTAAAAGCCCTGCCCCTCTACTCAGTTTCACACTGACTTCTTAGAGGTGAACTATGTCTGGCATACACAGCAGTCTCCAACCCCACCTTGTTGTCACTAAAGACACCCGTACGAGTGACATCAACCGGCTCTGTTATATAAATAGTACTTGCTGGGATAGATTGGTGTCCCAGAGACTAATCCATCTGTGTAACAGACTACCTCAACCTGTCAGGCAGACTACCTCAGTAGCCCTTTTTATGTACAACCTGGATCACTGGATAGTGAGAGACAAAGTACACCCCTGGGATTCCAGCTGTGTCCATGCTGGGCATGGCCTTTGGTTGCTGACTTCATTAAACAGGGGCTAAACTCACCAGTCGGCTTATAAGGGCTTAATGATCAATAGCCTAGTAACCTCCTAGGATCATGTTAATATATTTATGTCCTTATGCTTTGTCATCATTAGCCCCTTCAGCCAATCGAACACTTTCTTCTGTGTCACCTGGGTCATAGCTCGTCAGTAAAAGCACATCACTTAGCCAGCTGTCATGCTGCTTTGGCTTGTATTTCCTGGCTCACTGCCTCCACCCAAATAACGCTTGAGATGGTTATGACAACAGTTAATTGTGCAGTACATTCACTATATTCAGAAGGAGAACTCTATCAAAACAGCCTCATCCCTCCCACGAAGACACAACTAGTTGTTTACACAATCTACAACAGGGAACTTCAAATGCCTCTTAGTAAGTGCAGTGCCTCACAGAACACAAAAGACTATAGCAGGTTTTACTCCTTCTTTACTTCCCCTCCCTGCCTGGGTGTTCCACTGCTTGTTACTATGTTGCCCCTACCTGCCTGTCTGTTCCAATGCTTGTTACTATGTTGCCCTTCCCTGCCTGGCTGTTCCAATGCTTGCTACTATGTTGCTTAACAGAGTACAGTAGTGTAATTGGATTCATAACAGCTGTGTAAAAGTGGATATATACTTCTCTGACATATATTTCAGTTTCACTGTGGATCATGGTAGCGACTGTGTATGCCTTCTCATCACCTAATGCAGACATACTGAATGACGTGTCATCATCTGCATGCACTCCAGTCTTTTAATGGTTGCCCTCACTAGTGCATAAATCTAGTGAAGAAGACAAGTGAGTGCATATTCCTTTTGTGTGTGTATATATTGTTTTGATATTATTTTGACTCCTGTTTGATCTTTACACTGCAGCAAGTTCCTTCTAACCATACGTTTTGAATGCTTTCTGTTGTTGAAGACCATGTTTCTTGTGTTTGTTATTACAGCTGTTAGTGACATGATTATAGTTCTGGTAGAAAAACCTTTTGTTTTGAAGTGTGTGGAGTGTGATCACAAACTGCCAAGTGTTGATACTCGTGTTAAATGCGTGTCTACCTTATACACCTCCCATTTATATGAGGATCGCTTAGTTTGCACTGATTGTGGTACCAGGCCTATAACAGGGATAAGAAACCAGCTGGTCATATTAAGGATCTTTTCCTTGCCACTACAGGTTATGTCATTCTTAATGTCTGTATCTGTTGGTTCATTCACATCATGCTCTGATGTTACTCAAATAATAAGTCCATATCTTTCACCAGTCTGTCACACTGCTGCCCCTTCTTGGGCTTGGCATGGATAGCTTTCGGTCATAGTGCTTGAATGGACTGTCATACTTATGCAGATACAGTTAAAATTTGTTGTGATATTTGAAACATTAATTAGGGTCTTCAGTTGAACAGGATCACCTGTGTCAGCCATGTCAGTGTGCACAGCTACAACACCAGTTCCAAGGAAGCATGGGAGATGCTCATCTTTGACTGAGTCTGCAAGAAAACGTATCAAGAAACAGCGTGATTTAAAGCATTCCCAAAGTCGCATTGCGATTGGAGAGCAGTTTGATTGCTGGATGTCTGTCAAGCATTCCCTTCACTTGTCATCCCATTCAGCAGTGGCTAAGATCCTGCTTGATATGTGAGTTTTAACAAGTTTACTTTTAATCTTGGGTCTACTGCCTGTTATGCTACACTCCTTATGAAGTTAATGTTCATTTGGATTTTGTTTGCAAATGATTACTGAGTACTTATCCGCTCTTAAATGTCAATAATTTAATTTGTGATTTCATCTCTAACCTGTCATCATTCAACAAGACTTACCACAGTTAATATTCTAGCACAACATACTGAAAGATAATCTTTATGGCATTATGAAAGGTTAATGCTGAATAGCACTATTTGATAATAACAAATAATGTCTTGTGACTCCATTGCATTGACTAGTAACTGCACATTGCCAATGCTCATGTGTTACTTCAGCAGTGGACTGCACTGCTTGCCAATACTGCAACTAGTTACATGATTACGCAAACAAAGTCTCAGAAACACTTAAAAGCAGTGATGCTGTGGACTCCTAATCACTACTTTAATGCGCTACTTTAATTCTGTTACAAGTATTATACAAATAGACAAGTCAATGAAGGAGAATTGGTCGATTTCCATGCACCTGTGCAGCATTCTACGCCAAAGCCTTCCACAGAACAACCCTTGCAGGAGGTCAACAACATTTCATTGTCATCCTCTACTCTTTCAGCAACAAGCTTTGGGTGCACCATCACTGTGTAATGATATGTGACATAATGTATCAACTTATCAAGAGTAATTATTAATGAATACTGCCTACTTAGCGTGATTTGTGCATTCTTATCTTTCAGCAGTGGTACAGGTAATGACAATGGTGCAAACCCATTGCAAGTAGCTTCTGAGGAGCCTACTGAAAACAGCGGCTGTCTTCTGCCAAGTAGCCTGTCCATACAGAAAAATATCCTTTCTTCAGAGAGAGGTATGAATGTTGCCCGGTGAGTATGACTAATTTCCCACACTACCTCACAAATGCAATTTAAAAAAGTTTAGTTACTGAGTAAGTTTCATATCATATCTGTATCATATCTTGTCTTTTAAACACTCAGATCTTTGAATTTAGACTCAGAACATACCGCTTCTGTTATTCATGTAGGATCACACTCAAGAAGCTTGGCTGATGAGTCTGACTGGTAAGCCTTCAACAATTTTTCTCATTTTCCTTCTGATATACTTGACTTAATCCATGCTAACAGAGTTGAATACATGCTGTACTCGGCCTAATTTTTCCATACTGTTTTTGTCTATCTCTTTATTACATATATTGATTGTTCCTCTGCCCTGTCATTCAATCATGGCTCAATTGCAGTCAACCCTTACAATACAGTGATGATGAAGAAGGCGTGGAGAAGGAATATTTGGAAGTTCAACCCACAAACAGAAGAAAATCATCTATGGATGTTGACCAAGCCATGATTACACAGGATACTGTACTGTTGGTGTACCAGAAAAATCTTATGCAGCTTGTACAGCAATGCAATTTTTCAGTTTGTCGCATATGTGGGATGGAGTCACAGCAGTCCATTCAACAGTCTGGATCTTGTATCACATTACTATGGGTAAATGTGCTAACTGGTGAAGGTCAAATAACACAATTTTGGTTATAGATGCTGCCACAAACTAAACACACAACTGTTTCTCTTGCAGGTGTGCTCAAGGGGTCACACAGTCTACAAATGATCCAGCCAGCCTCAAATAAAGAGTGGTTTAAATGCCGGAGATTTAATGCTTGTTGCTGCAACTACTCTCACCGGCAACAACTATGCCAAGATTTCATTGTTAGCAAGGTGTCTAAGTCTACCTTTTATATCTCATTCTGCTTTTTTTCGGTACCAACACCTATACATCATCCCAGTAATCAATAAATACTGGGAGGGGATGGTGAGCAGAATGCTCACTGAACGTCAAAATGCTGCAGTTGCAGTCATGGGTATTGACTATGCCTCTCTATTATTTTTTTTATTTTTGTTTTTGGAACCCTACTTCCAAACCTCATCAAGTCTTAACACATCGTTTTCTCTTCATGCAGGTGATGCAAGGATGGACAGTCCAGGGCATTCAGCTCAGTATTGTACATACACATGCATGGATCTGAACACCAAAGAAGTACTTATGATGACTATAGTTGACAAGCGGGAAACAGAGCTGTGCTCCTCTAAAATGGAGAAAGTTGCATTTCAGTGATGCATGACCAACTTCATAGAGGCTAATGTCAGTGTGGATGAGGTGGTCACAGATGCACATTCTCAAATTGCAAAACTCATGTGTAAGTATCCACAATTTTACCACACTGTTTCAAATATCAGTAATATTTTAATTGAACTGTTTGATATTGAAAAAAAAATACATACATATTGCATAGACATAGATCCTATCAGCGCTATGGTACCTTGTTATCCGGTATCAGCGCTATGGTACCTTGCTATCTGGTACCACCAATCACAATCAGTGGCATTAAATCATCTAGTAATTGTGTCAACCACTTCCATCACAGACATCATTTGCGAGCTTCAAGTATCTATTCATAGTACAGGGATAATTTCTCGGTCAAATGTTTTAGTTCTTATCCAGACTTCCAACCTGTGTTTAAATGAGGACATGGACGGCATGTGCTTTATCTGGATGCAGACTTGATGAACAGCTGCATTTTGTCACACTTTTCTTCCAATCCTAAAGTCATTCTGTGCATTATAGGTACTGCGTCACTTAACATAAATTATGCTTCCCTTCCACATATAACACCATATGCTGTTGACTAAGGATTTATAAACAAACTATAATCATTGACACTGTACCACTGTTACAGTAACCTCATGCTTTTTCTTTACAACCCATTACAGGCACGCAATATTCAACAGTCTATCATTCATTTGACATCTGGCATGCTGCTAAAAATCTATCACGAAGAATTAATAAGGTAACCATGCATAACAGTGTGTTTGGATAATAATGTGCATCTTTATTTTTATATAACTTTGACATTGACATTTCACTACTCACATACATCCATGTTACACTACCTTGCATAGGCAGGTCAGAAAAAAGGATGCAGAGTGCTGTGAAAATGGTGTAAAGACATCAGGAATCATTTCTGGTATTGCTGCCAGCATATGGGCACAGTTTATGGTAAATCCATGTTATTAACAACCTTTTATGTAGGTATATAAATATGCTGTGATGCCACATCATGAGGCATTTTTTCGTCTCTATTAACAGATGCAGTGGGGTGGTGTCTTGCACCACGTGATTAACAAACATGAGTGGCTGGTTTGCGGTGCTGATGGGGACTGTGTGGTTCATTGCAATCATGAGACACTAGGGAAAGATCGGACAACTCCATGGATAGAGCCGGGCAGCAAAGCATATGAGGCATTGGAGAAAGTAATTACAGACCCTAAATTCCTTCAAAACATTTGTCACTTCCTACATTACAGGTAAAGAACAGTGAATTCAACACACTACTTCTGATTGCAGCAAGCCAGCATACCATGTGACATATATTTAATTTAAATATTAATTTTATTTTCCTCTAATTATTTTTGGTGGCTGTTACCAACATACATCCTCAGGACCACAGCAGACTTGGAACAATTCCATCAGCACATATTAATGTATTCCGCCAAATGATACTCATACTCGTATCCTGTCTATTGTGCTCACAACTATCAAGCAGCAATAGACCATAACATCCATCTTAATCGCACGCATCTGAAAACCAAGCAAGGCAAACAAGTGTAAGTGCAATAGCATAAAAATGGAAAGAGGCCACCACGAAGGATTCACTGTTTATTAGAGAGAAAATAACATAAAAGATGAGTGCTTTCGCATGCACTACTGCATGCTTCTTCAGATCTAATGCACAAAGGAGCAAGCTTCATTTATATACCTAGCTAAAGTAGCTACTCCTACCAAAAAATCAATTGGTCAATTAAACAATTAAACAATTAATCAATCAGTTCACTCCTTTCAATGAATACAACTGCATCTATAGTATTCATCCAATGTTAAAAAATAGTATATATACATATTTTTAGTACCAAACACACTTAAAACACACTTAAAAACTTAGGAGCTAGCTATCTAGCAATTAACTTGTGTCATGAAACATAAAAAAGCTCATAAAAACACTACAAATAACTCCACAGCCCCTAATATACTAAGAAATCTTTGTTAAAAACAACATCAGGCATAGTGGATAACAATATGAAACAGCAATGCTGGTGTATATAAGTTATTATAAATTAATATAACAGTCAAGCAGAAACTGGCCTGTGACTAAATACATAAAAACTAAATACATACAAACATCTTTCTAATAAATAGCGTTATATGCATTATACATATTATATACAGTACTGATATATAGAAAGATAGATGTAAAACACAAACTTAGAAAATGCTTAAAATGCTTAAAATAAGCATGTTATGTCAACCTTGCAAAAAAGGAGGCTGAAACACAAGTGTGGACATATTCCTGCATATATATAAATATATATATGTGTATAGAGGTACATATGCAAGTACATAACTAACATCACTAAAAGTAGTGGTGTTACTATCATAATGTATAAAAAATCAGGATGGTTAAATACTACACCCAAGTATCTATATGAACTCTTGATGAAATGCCTCAAAAACAGGGGGTCACAAAGCCTCACTGATCAACACTATCTGGAAGTAAAGTTAAATATCATGTAGAGATGAATGTGAAAGAGGAACACCTCCTATAGATAGCCACTGATGCTAGAAAGTACATGGAATCAAAGTACGGGCCAGAGCTGACACAAGATAAAATGTGAAAATGTAAGTTATCTCCTCATCTTCAGTGCTGATCTGATACTAACATATAAGTTGAGACCTGGGGGATGATGTGCCTTCAATCTAAGAATCCAACTCAGTTCTAAGTTTTCTAATTCACAAAAGTTGTCTCCTTTTCTAACATCAAGACGTTTCTTTTGTAGAACTTTAAAACCAAAAGTATGTCCTGGATGTTCCAGGATATGTTTGGCTAAGGCATTCTTAGTGTCAGATTTTTTGATTTCATATATATGCTCATAGATCCTGTCCTTGAGCCATCTCATGGTCATACCTACATAGAAGGCTTTACATGACCTACAATTGGCCATGTAAATAATATTCATATCATCACAGCTGGCCGTATGTTTAGGTTCAAAAGTATATTTCAGAGTAGGGTGTGTAAAAGATTGTATAGGAGAAATCCAGGTACACATATTACATCTACCACATGGGTAGGTACCCAATCTCTGTTGACTCAAGGCTGTATGTTGAATAGATCCACCTAGTTTTTCTATGCATAGGATTCTCTTAAGGCTCTTACAATTCCTATATGTGAAGGTTGAATGGGGGCCAACTATCTTGGTGATATCTCTATCAGTTGTAAGGATATTCCAGTTCCTAGAAATGATCCCTATTATGTTTTTGATATCACTAGTGAAATTCAGGATGACATTAACCCTGTGTGTATTATACATATAAGGGGCAGATCCAAACGGCCTCATAGACTTTCCTGTTTCTATATTAAGATCATCCATGCATACAAAAGCTTTCTTAATCTTGTGTATCATCTCAGGATCATATCCTCTATCAAGGAACAACTGTTCCAACTTCTGATATTCTAGCAATAACATCTCTGAATCATCACATAACCTGTTGATCCTAGTGAACTGACTCTTGACAATATTCCTAAATGTGAATCTGGGATGCATGCTATCAAACCTGAGGATATTCTTCCAACATGGGTTTCTGTATAGAGTAGTAGATAGTCCCCCATCCATGCTTTTACTGATGGTAACATCTAGAAAATGTACATGAGTAACTGAAAAGTCTATAGTGAACCTTAAGAAAGAAAAGTGTAAGTGCACATCTTCATCCAAATGACTTGGTGCTAAAAAAGATGTTTATTCTTTGCATTGTATTTACCATTGCTGCCATGAGTACTGTCGTACTGTATTGATAATGAGCTTTCATCTATCTAAATGTCATAAATAAAGCATATTTTCCTTTCCCGTTCACACTTACAGCATGAATTAACTAGTTGTTACATTATAATCTACTTTTTACTATATGTACATAGCTGGCAATTATTAACTATTATATTCTGTACTTAAAGGTACCATCGTAAGTTCAATAGAAACACCTGCCATTGGACAATTGTACGGAGGAAAGTTAGAAAAGAATATGGTTGCTTTCACATCTTCAAGAAAAATATTATTCTTAAATGACTACAATCAACAGGCACTGTTAACACACCAGTTGTGCTAGCTGCAGGGGATCCTCGTTGTATTCAATCAACAATTGCACCAGTACCTCCACCGTCAACCAGCCTTCTAGTCATGAAGCATACCTCACGTTTTCCCTGTGGAACACAGGGTTTCAAAGACCCTCAATCAGATGTGTAGATTCAGTGTATAAGGCATGCAAAGCCTACAATTGCTCCCAACTATGCACTTAGTGAGTTACTAATCAGCTATTTGTTTTCTTTTATTTTTTACAGGGAAGCTAACATCCTTTGTTGCTGAACTGGTACTGGTATTCACAGGTCTTTTCAACATTTAGTCTGTGAAGGGTGCACATAATCTGTTTCTGTCATCAGAGCATTCAAAGAAGTATTGACTGTCAAAGGCCATTACATACATCACAGTATTCACGGTACTACACAAACATAATTCAATACTTCTAATGATCAATACTGATCCATGAGCAATCTAGAGTAGTTCCAAGGTTATTAATGCAAACTGTCAGTATTCCGCTTTTTAGAAAAGGTCTCTGTTAATTGTACAGGCAGTTACAATCTGTCATTCAATGACAAGAGTCTGTCCAGATCAAACAGACTGTTTCAATCACTCCATTTCCTTTTCCTGATTTCCTACGATAATCAGAACAGCTATTTAACCTGTCCAAGTGTTAACCTGTTCATTGCCTTCACATTGACACTGACTGCAGCACAATGTCCTTAAGAACAGTTTCTACACTAGTACCATGCACCAGTCCAACCACCTATTGGGCAGAACATTTCTGCCTGTCCTTAGCTCACACAGCTTATAAAGGACGTTTTCGACTAGAATCATATGAACGTCTGCACGTTTGTCTGCCGCCAATCAAGTGTCTCAATTTCTATTAAAACGGCAGCCTGCCACATCCCTTTGCTCTCTAATAAACTTTGACAAACTTCACAGCATTCTCTACCATACTTCAGTCCAGTGCAATGGTCGTACTGCTTTTGGAATTAGCATTAACACAGGTATGACAATTAATGATTCATACAGCTTCCATATCATCTGCCATTGCCACAGAGCAGCGACTCAGTGCACCTGAGCTGTCCAATGCGGGTCTATATCAGTCCGTCCAAATGGCTCAATATCAATTCCAAGATGTTCGAACTGTAAAGTTCTGATAATGGTAATCGCGAAGACGCAGAACACCAGGCCTTTTCTGTGGCTTTGAGTATCATGACTGTGATGGGAACTTATGGGCCATGTTCAGGAAAGTGTGCGATTGTGTGGACATTAGGGTTAGGGAGCGTGTTAGGTAAGTTAGGGTTAGGGCACGGGTGAGGTGGGTGTGCGATAGAGAAAGACTTTAGGGTTAGGGCGGGATAGGTGATTTGAGGTTAGGGCATGTGTCAGGTGAGTGTGTGATAATGACGTACCTTAGGGTTAGGGTTTGGGTTAATACAAGTGGATAGTTAGTATTGTATGTACAGTTTAGTGTAGGGTTAGATGTAGGATTTTGAGTGCGTGTGTGTGTGTGTGTGTGTGTGTGTGTGTGTGTGTGTGTGTGCATGTATTGATTTTTTTTGGTGTGTTTGTGTTGTGTGTGTGATTCTTGTAACATCGAGTTTTTTTTTCCCTGGGAAAAAAACGTTGTTTTGAGACTTCAATGGTTGTGCAGTTTGTGGTTTGAAGTTAGATCATATGGTGTTCAAACTTCAGATGTTTCGAGGAACTGATATAGACCCATCCAATTACTGTGATATGCAGATGAAGATCACTTATGCGTGGACTATACCACTAGCGAGCATCCAGTTTGTGTGTCGATTGCCAACATATGCATAGCGGGAGTTTACATAACACTGAACGTTCCAGTGCATGTAATAAAGAAATAGCAACTTATTTTTTTCTCACTCAAGATTCACACTACTCATTATCCATTGTCTTGTGGTGTCTGATTACCGGTCTCTCTTGTATGCTGCCGTTAAAACAACAATTATTACAGCTGTGGCTGCCGTTAAAACAACAATTATTACAGCTGTGGCCGTAAAATGGATGGCAAATGCCATTTGACTGCAGATTTACATGGGGGACTGGATGGAAAAAATAACATAAATGTAATAATACTGTGATTATCTATAATCATCACATATTCAACAATTTTTAGCTCTTGCAGGTCAATGCTATCAGCCATGTATTTTGCAGTTGGTTTCCTATAGCAGCATACAATAACAGGTAGACTGATAGTATGCTTAGAATAATGTTACTTATTGCATAAGGTGACTTCCATGCTTCACGAGTACTAATGTTAGTTCAATCAGCATGTTGTGTCACGAGTAGGACTGACTACAGTTTAGTGTGCTGTATCTGTACATTGTTTACTACCATATGTCAGATACATAATTATCAGTACTTGGCATAGATAGGGGTTAAATATGTTTATCTGATTACCTGTCCTCGTCCTTTGCACTCACTAAAACAATTGCCAAAACTTTCTTCCCATAGGTTTATCATGAAAATTAACAACAGCATTGCCTTTACAAGTAAAATTGCTATTTTTGGTGGATCCACCAGGGAAACACCAATGTTTCCATCTACTGCCAGCACCTCAACAGCTCATCAACACGACTCACAACTGGTGCAACGAAGACCAAGTTCAACAAGAGACTGTGTCAATGTAAGCACCAGAAGAAGAAGAAGAAGAATACTAGGGAACAGTATTGGACACTTAAAGGTACTACTGCTACCATACTGTACATATGATCACTGCAATGATGCTTTCTTATACTAGTAATGAGACATGACAGACTATGATACTTAGCACAGTAACATGTCCTGTTGCTTAGCACACAGATTTTGGTACTGGACAACACTTAGGACATAACTTGCATCTATATGTATTTGACTCACAGATTCACTCAACTACTGTGTGACAGTATTCAAATAACTCACGTGGGTTAATTGCAATGTTTTTTTTTATTTATTTATTTTTTTTGCTTAGGATCAAATTGAATCACTTACAAGACAGGAACTTCAAGATTTATGTGTAACTATAGCGGAAAGGAAACCAGCACTTATTAGTGAGCTTCTGCGGGCCACTTCCAATGCCATCAGCCAACACTCTACAAGACAGTCACGGCACAGTGTTCCCGAATGGTGTGTTTGCAACAACTGTTGAGAAATGCTGACGGAAGTGGAGAGTGTTTGCTGCAGTTATGAGCCACGAGACTGCATATCAGTTTTGCAGGTAGGATGCAAGATACTGTGCTAAGTACAGTCCCTTTTAATTTGATTTACCAATAAACTGGATACATGTTGGATAAAACGCAGTGAATTAGTTCGATCTGTTTTCAAAATCAGAGCCGTGTACACAATTGCATCCATGTTAATTTTAATGTTCAAGTAAAGATACTCATTATACATATCTGTAACTAAATCTGGCAACCCATGTATAATTGCATGTGTTCCATAGTGCATTGATTCTCATAGATTGCATATTACATCAATTTGCATTTTAATTTACGTTGGCAGCATACCTCTCAACTGTCCCTGATTTTCAGGAACGTCCCTGATTTTGACTCCAATTTTAGCTCTGTCCCACTTAATTCCTCCGAAATTTTGGGAGGAAATTTGGTTAATTACACTTCATGAATAAAGACAATAATTAATAGTTATAGACTTCTTTTACTTGAGAAAATGTGTATTAATTCAAAGAATGAGTATTAATTCATATGCTCTGATTCTGTCAATGTTTCAAGTTAATAGCCCTAATCTTTTAAAAGTGTCTCTGATTGTCCCTGATTTTTCCTTGTCTTGTCCCTGATTCTGTTGAAATTGGTCAGCCAATTGGTTGACAGTTCTGGTTGGCAGAGCTGGCAGTACTTCAAGTCTTTGGAATCTCAGCCCATTGTGAGTTGCATCAAATCTCTATGATAAGGCTTTGGTCAAACTATTAGCTGTGAGGAAGATGTAGTCCATTGCATCTGCATAGGCGGCACTGCATTTAACAACACAGAAATCAGACAGTTAACTGACAGGATGAGAATATGAACACTCCATGCATCAATATGCTTAGGTAAACTGGTGTCTAGTCAGCTTGACTGATTTGAAATTATAGCTAAATGTAGTTGATAGTACCTGGTTTTGCCATGAGTGTGTCAGTACATACCAATGCATAACTTTAACATCATCACATTCAGACTTCACAGGAGTAAGCTAACCGAAAATTTAGACATGACTGGTCCATCACTTCTGTTTTCTAAGACACATCTGAAATAACGTCATGCATGTTCATAGTGTATTGATCACAAGTACATCACAATTTATGGACATTGTGGCTACAATGATATAGCGCCATTTGTGTCATTTTTCACTTGTCTTTCACCACAACACCTAGTAATTACATGTTTCTTGTTATCCACAGGAAATGCAAGGATGTGTTCTACCCAGAAATGTTCTTCAAGTTGCACATGCCTACCGTATTTCTGTATTTAGTCTACCACAGGAGGCAGATGAAAATAAGCGCAACTGTCATACTGCATATCGACAGTTCACATTGTGGAGGTATGGCAGGCTTGGAAGTAGAGTAAGAAGACCCATCCCAAGCTGCTGTATATGGCGTATCAGGGACAAGTATCCCGATCCTCAGGGGTCCTATAGCGGATTCCGGCCATCAAGATTTGATGATTGATGTCAATTCATGTCAGCTTAGTTAAATGTTTTCTCTCTCAATGAAAACTATAAATGATATCTTGAATTTTGAATAGCTTTTAAAATTTGTGTTTTTTAGAGTGTATTTTAGACCTGTGTTACGCATGTCAGTGATTCAGTCATCATCCATGTACAATCTTGATTTACTGACTGCAATAAAAGTACAAAAATTTAAAAATTGATTTATTGGAGTGTATCATAGCTATTGCTAAGTTTGATTCAGTGAATTAATAACAGCACTGTAGTACACACCCAAATTCACACACATGCATACGTCTTTGTGTATTTATACATTTATTTTATATATATATATATATATATATATATATATATATATATATATATATATATATATAAACACACACACACACACGCACGTGTAAGTGTGGTCGTGTATATATAAAACATTTATTATGACAATTATTTATGCATGTACGTGTATACAGATATAGAAAAACATGTTAAGCACATACTAACATTCAGTTTGCAGCTGGAGAACAATCGGTCAAAATGTAATCAGGTAATACTGCTTTCAGTGAAGAATACTACCGGCATTTCATAGAATAAATAAACATTGGAAGTACTCAGCGCTGTGAAAGAGATCAACAGGACTGAGAAATTGATTTGAATGTACTACAATATTATGTCACTTAATGTGTTGACCAAATTAGAATTCGTCTGAGGATCCATTTGTGAATGCCATTACATCAGCTACAGACTGAGCAAAAATGGACTAACAATGGGTGGTATAGCATAAATGCAGATATGTCTTCACACCAAAAAGTAAGCGTTGACAGAGAAATAAAGGATGACAGTATAAGAGGCTGGGTGAAATAAAGATATTAATTTTTTGGATCATTGAACAGAGAAGGTCGTTAGGGTGGGTAGCTGAAGGTATAAAAGTACAAACTTTTATAAACTTTGTAATAATTACATTTATAAATATATCAACATGTATTGATTTATGGGTGAGTGTTTGTCTTTTATTGTACACGTGTGTGTGTATATATTTATGTGTTCTATATTATTTTTATATGTGTGTGTATATATGTATATGTGTATATATATATATATATAGAGAGAGAGAGAGAGAGAGAGAAATACTAATTTCTTACTTTATCTTTATATAACATATATATCTTTATATTTATATATATATATATATATATATATATATATATATATATATATATAAAATCTTTTTATAATGTACATATATTGTAGCATCAATGTCTGCATTTGGGTCCATATGCTCATTAACACAAGTTGAAATTCAGTCTCCAAAATGACATTCCAATAACTAGAAATAACACGTCCTGACAAATAAAAAAGAAAAATCAACAAAAATTAGCAAGGAGGAAAATTATGATTCTTATGCTTCACCTTCAAATGCAATTTCCCAGTTGCGATCGCCCAAGCACCTTGATGTCATATTAAAAACCCTGCAAACATCCCAAGACTAACAGCTTTCCATTAAGTCATTCAGTATGTACAGGCTTAGACATTTCACAAAGTGTGCTCTTCACAGTTAGAGGAATTGTTCAATCTTCATGCCTGGCCATACATGCATCTAGAGGTTCATAGGTGTCTATTAGGCAGTGGACCATGAAGCATTTACAAGCCTTGCCTCAGATAACCTTCCCTGGTGCAGTGCCACCCGATGTCAGTTCACAGTGCTTCTATCTAGTAGGGCAACACTAGTCATTCATCAGGTGTACTTTCGGTTACGCAGCCACTCGTTGACACATAACTTTCAAGGAGCATAGCTCATTTGAGGTCTTACAAAGTTCATGTTCCTCGAAATCCCACATTGAAAGGTCCGATCACACGTTGAGTATTAATATTTTTTTTACTGATATTCATGGTAAATAGACCATAATCATAGCAAATCATTGAAAGTTTTTTTTTAGTAATATTTTTCCACCATATTTAAACCATTATATGACCTTACCAGTTCAAGTTTTTAGTGAGCTGTTAGTATGTGTTCCACATTTTGCACATTTGTTACACATTATGTGGACTACTTTTAATCTTTTTTAAGATGTAAGGTTGAGAGGTGGGCATCAAGATTTCTCTTTCCAGGCCCACCAAGCTGCTCTGCTGGACATGAATGAGAATCTTATTCCAAAGTATGGACAGTGCTGGTGATGTGAAATGTTCCCTCCAGCATGTTATTTTGATTATGGCAATGGGGTTGTGATCTCAATTGTGTGGCATGGGTGGATAGGGAATTCTTTAGGTATAGCATTTCCAGTACTGCTGGGTCAGCCATGGCATTGTCTGTCAATCATGGATCACAGCTAATTAGACATTAAGAGACTGAGAACAGCTGAAGTTTCTTGAGTCTGCCCATGAAGGATATGTGCTTATGGCCTAGGCCCAATTTTGTGAGTCACTTTTGTGTCTTCTCCAGCTCCTGTATGTGTCTGCATTACTTGGGGAGTTGATAATGACTCCTATGCTTGAAATCATCAATGAACTTGGTCAGGTGTACACCCTCTGTGTTGTCACGGAATTTTGAGAAATATATGGAAAACAGGAGAGGACCCATGACAAGTGTCATGGGTTACTCCAATCTTGAATAGTCAACCATCTAAATCGGAGTCTGCAACCAATACTATGTGCATACTGTCTCTGAGTCAGTTATCAACCCACCCTGTCACCCATTGCTTGAGGTTTATTTGGGTAATTTTTACAATGATATCCAAGTGGGGAATGGTATCAAAGGCCTTGGCCAGGTCTAGGTAGCTTGTATGCACTGCCTTACTTTAATCTCCACCAGGGTTGACTGACTGCCTTGAAGATATCAACCGTGTTCAGCAGGCAGTATCTCCACTTGACAAAGTCAAACTGTGAGGTCTCAAGAGTTTGTAGACTACCTGTATGTTGGTTAAGCTGCCCATTTATGATGGTCTCCACAGCTTTGCATACTAGACATGCACAGGTAATGGTATCATAGCTACCCCGTTGTGTAGTCGCTCCTCCTTATGGAGAGGGATGACTGTAGTAGTGTGCCATTCATTAGTCACAAACCCTGCAGTTAGGCTATCATTCAACAGAACACACAATTGTGTTGCCAGTTCATTTTTTATCTGATGTAGAATGCAGCCAGGCATATTATCAGGTCCCATAGATGCTGTATTCTTGGATTTGGACAATGCAGTTTTTTACTGTGCCTCAGAAATGGTGGGTACCAGGATTTCTTCTTATATTGTGATGGTGCCTTTGGTGGGGAATGAGGGGTAAAGTTGCCACTGAGTGTGTCAGCCAGTATGTTGGCTATATCTGTAATTGCAGTATATGGGGTACCATTGTGCAATAACTAATATCAGATCTGGGTATTGCATCTGACATTATTAATAAGCCAATATAAGGCTTTGAGTTTTTTTTTCATGTCATCCTCAAATCTGCCTACATACCTGGCTTAATGAGATTTAATAAGGGATCTAATTTATTTTTAGGCTTATAAGTGAGTTTTTCCTCTATTGTGAATTTATTTTCTACGACAGTTGCTGCCTTCCCTTGTATAGTGCATTTAAGGCTGGGAAACTACCAATTTGTTTCCTGTTCTTGGTATGTGAGCATCTTGGTTCTATTTGTTATGGCAAGTTACATGCATTTGTGTGTGTGCCTGTACACTGCATTGTTGTATGATTATGCACTAATGCAACTATTTCACATTGGTAAGGGTGCTGACAAGTTAGGCACCTCATTTTTTTTAGGAGTACATACTCAGCTTTGGCGATTTTTTTTCAAGGTGGTCACCTTAGTGGGAGTGGTGGTAGGTGAGACAGCACCCAATGGTGTTGATAATTCTTGTCGGAGCCTATGTAGGACACAGCCTGGGATCCTATCATGTGTGATTTAAGCTATGTGTGTTTGTCCTTAAGGAGGGCAATCATGATATGCTCCATTCAAAAATCATCGGTGTAGAACTGTGCATAATTGCCTTTTCTATCACATTGGGCTATTCGGTAATGCTGTTTACACCACCCTGGTGAAGGTTTTAATCTGCTTTGGATTATATTTTTTACTTTAGCTGCTGCTATTGGGGGTTAGCACATGTTGAGTTGGTGTATAATATGCATAGAGTGCTATCAATGAACATGACAGTTGAACAATTGACTCAGGATGGCTATATCAACCAAGGTGAGTGGGGAAATGTGTCAATCTGTCCATCGATACTGTTAATTACATTTACATGGTCAGGAAAAGAGCTCACACTTAGGAATCAATGTTGTTGAGAGGTGTGTTGGTACCGGGCTGTATAGCATTTGCGTTATACCATACAGCAGAGGGGGAGATGAAAAAACAATGTGTAGGCACACAAGTGGAGGGGTAAGGTGAAGTGTAACGAGCCAAAACGTGTGAGTCTTTTAGCGCCAATGGTAATCACCTATACTCGTCACTGCACTATGGTGTGCTACATGCAATAAGCACTTCAGCGTACCTTATCAACATCAACAATGAAAATCCTTGTCACTACAATTAGACAATCAATATAGACAATTATAAACGTATGTATGTGTATATATATATATGTAGAAACACACACACATATATGTATGCATGTATTTGTACATATATATATGTGCGTGCATATGTTGTGGCAGAAATACACACACACACACACACACACACACACACACACACACATACACACTGGCTATATAGAGATACAGTCCAACACATATCTAGCATATTACACAGTTGTATACTGTTTTTTCACACAACACATGGATAGCTAGAGCTGTAGATATATATACAAATACTATCTATACATATAGGTATATATATATATATATATATATATATATATATATATATATATATATAAAATAATCTTTTAAGTTCAATCAATATATACATTTCTATCTATATATATAAGATGCATTTCTGTAGTTTTTATATATATATATATATATATATATATATATATATATGTACATGGATGTGTGTGTGTATATAGACATATATCTTTATCTATATATAGATATACATATATATATGTATATATATATATATATATATATATATATATATATATATATATATTATATATATAGACACACACATATATATAGATATATATATATATGTGTGTATATATGTGTATGTACATTGGTGTTTGTGTGGGTGTGTAGATGTGTGTGTGTGTGTGTGTGTGTGTGTGTGTGTGTGTGTGTGTGTGTGTGTGTGTGTGTATATATATATATATATATATATATATATATATATATATATATCTATACGCACATGTTCCGTTTACTGATTCTCTTAGAAGAGTTGCACGAGATACACTAATTAGTGTGGACATTGAGAACATGTTGCTAAATGTATGGCAGACAGACTTGTCTGACGTGAAGCTAATTATTCTTAGGAACAAGGGTGAAACCTATAACAATGGAGAGAATGAAGATGTCAAAGGAAGAAGACAGCCTTGTCTGATGTCTAGGTAACTGTTCATCCAGATGTTGCGACAATATATTTGTTAATGTTGATAGCACTAGTGTGCCCCCAGTAGTCAACCTTGGCCGGCTGTCATCATTCCCCACTTGCAAATCGTTCGACACTACTGTGGTTCCTCTGTTGTTGTTGAAAGAATTAATGTGGAGCTATAAGGGCTGTTCCATCCACTGACTACTAGGTGCACCCGCACCTAATTGGGCTGACTGCCCATTGCTTGCATCCAGACATTGCGACAATGTATCAACTTTTTTTAGTAGTTGCTCCACCAAAATAGTCAGATTTCCTGCAGCGTTCGCTTCCAGGGAAACAGTGGAAACATTGTTACTTCCGTTCTCCTGTGTAAAGAGAAGTTGTGAAGGAGAACCCGAGCCGCTCGCCATTCCAAACCTTGAAAACAATGAAAAACTAGACAAACTCAGAAAACCACAGGCTGTAGGCTCTCAGTCCACTCCAACAAACAACCGCAAATGGTTATAAATAAATGGACTTTGGCCTCAAAGGATAACATTTAACCAGCATTTCCTAAACACCAGAAGTAATGACAAATGTTAGTACTGATCCACCTTCTAATTTAAAACCAAAAACTTCCCTGCCAGGTTTACAAAATCCCTTTCCAAACAATCCCTCTTGTCACAAGGAATGTCCAAACTGAAATTATATCAAATGAAACTTGTGAAAATTAATTTCTGAAGCTGCTGCTGTGCTGTACTGGAACCAAAGTCTTCTTAAGACACAAATTCTTGTTGGCTGTTTACTGCTGAATCAGAGTCTGGTTATAACACAGATTTTTGCATGATTGTAATCTGCAGTCTATTTAAAACACAGAGCCTTGCAAACTGCACTGAACTGGTGAGAAAATATACTTTGCAGCACAATACTATTTTACTGTAAGCACAGTTATTAATAAATAACTTTAAAAAATGGCATGTGCTACTACAACTTGTAGTTTAGATGTATAAAGTTTTACTTCATGGTCAGCATGGATGATTATTGTCCTTCTCCTATACAATACCTCAGAACAAGTGTGTTCCTACCAATACCTCTAACACAGCTGAATTTTTACAGTCTACGTATACTGTTCTTCTCATGCACTTTAGATCCTGTTTTTCCTCTTGGTATCTTTTTTGGACTTTATATGGACACATCTGTTCTGCTGATGCTTTACTTTCCAAATGTGTTTTTTAAGGAAATGTTTTATGGTAAAGCACATACAAATTGTTTTTCTGTTGACTATGTCTATTTATCTGTGAGGAATTATGTCAAACATTTTTAATATTGTGACAAATGTTTTTTAAGGAAACATATTGTGGAAACATGTACTGCTGATTTTATAAAAAACATGTCCATTCATCTGTCAACATTTTTGCTGATACTGTGTGAGAACATGTTTTTTGAGGAAACAGCTTTTAAGAGAGCGTGTATTTCTGAGTTTATAAAAAGCATGTCTATTAATAGATATAGTCAGAGCTATGTCACATAGTATGGATGCTCATTACATACTAATAAGTTCTATTCCTACATTTAAGCAAGCTTTATTGTATGCCTCATTTATTTTACATTTTTATAGCAGAATTGATTTTAACCTTTATTCATTGTTTAGCACACTCTAACAGTTCCCCCTTTTTATTTTAAACCAGGGGAGACAAATTCATCATTGTTTGATAATACATTTTTATTATGACAATTGACAACAGTAACTTGTTAAGTCTTGTTAAGCAAACTTTAAAACATGTGAGCAATGTGCAAGCAAGCACTACAATAACAATAATACCAATTAAAAATATGATTTTCATGTCCACCCTGTAAATAAATTACTAAACCACTCACTCTAATCGTCATTCCAATTTTTTCTACTATGTTATGACACTTGCGCAATGACCTCTAAATGTGCTTTTAGAGACTCTGTTTTATCTGGAATAAATGTACAACATTGTTCACCTATTAAGGCACATGTACCCCCCTTGGATGCTAGTATGTAATGTAATGCAATTCGATTTTGTAAAACCATAGTTTGTATGGCTGTCATTTCGACAGTAATGTCTGAGTTTTCACTGAAAGTGGCATTTGCCAATGCTTCAACTAATGTAGATAATTTTCTTAACTCCCAAATGGCTTTTGCTGCTCCATACTATGGGAATATACCTGCTCCAGAAATTACATCTCCTAAATCCATATATTTTAATTTTAAATAATGAATATTGTGGTGGTAAATACCTGATATAGCTTAGGTGTATACTGGAGTTGCAATTACAGGTACTATATCTCTCTTCTTTTTTGCATTCCTAATGCTTCCCTTTGGTAACTCTTTTACATGATGCATTGCTGGTATTACTAACCCTAAATAGCAGGTGCCATCCTATCCCTTTGGTAACCATTTATAAGCATATTTTCCACAAATGTAATATATCCCATCTACTGGGCAACACTGCTATTTACTATACTGCCATTTACTTGTCCCATAGTAAGAGTTTTATTGTGTTCACCTATAAAATTTTTATCTGTTTTACTTCGCCAACATGTAACGTTGGTTTTGCACTCATTTGAAAAATGAAATACCACTGTGTCACTTAATATTAACTGACTCTTGGTTGGTATTAGAATAGGAAAACAATGAAAAAATACTCCACGTACTGGTATGTGGTTATGAAAGTTTATCATTTCAATTGTTTCAACATAACTACTATTACCCACTGGGATGGTTCCATTTTGTTGAAAACATGTGATTCCCTGCACTATAGCAGATAACTATACTAATGGTCTACATAATTGTACATTTATAACTTGGTTTCCTGTTTCATTTATTAATACCCTCCAACTACTGACAGAATTTAGTGGAATGGACAACAGATGCATAACCTCTGTTATATTAAGTATTAAAATAAAAACCAAGGGTGAAGAGTGGTACAAGCACAACTAGTAATCCAACAACCACTCCGACTCCAATAACTAATGCCCAAACGTTTATTCACAAAATCACAATAATAAAAAAATATATAAAAAATATAAATCAAGGTCAAGCGCTTTCGTATTATCACTTCTTCAGAACAAATTCATCACCACAACTCATCCTTATATAATAAATTAAGTAACCCTTAATTAGGTCCAATCCAGTCTTTTAAAGGGACATACAAAAAATCATATAAAATCCTAAAAAAACAGTGTGCAATATATCAGGTAGTATTCAAAAAGACAGAAAAATAGACATATATTTGTTCTGCTATTATTATACTATTATACTATTGTTATGCTATTAGTTATTGGAGTCGGAGTGGTTGTTGGATTACTAATTGTGCTTGTACCACTCTTCACCCTTGGTTTTTATTGTCATTATTTGGGTGATTGACTGCCTACTAAGCCCGGTTCCGGTTATGGATGAGCATGATCTCTCGCCAGTTTTTGAGGAAGAACTTGATTCTTTGCCGTTTCCGTGTGGGCAACAAGTGGAAACAAATAATGATAATTTGTTTGCTTTAATTTTAAACCTTACCAATAAGGTTTCTGAACTGCAGGAGACAGTTAATAAAATACAAAAAACTAATAGTCCGATGGTTATAGAAAGGAGCGGAAATCCACCAGGGATAGATGTTGATGGTGCACTTCCTGTTTCACAAAGCCAGAGCCAGCAACAACGACAGCGTCCTCAGAGCACTGAAAATCAAGCATTGCCTTCCACAAGTGTGGGACAAACTGTTTTTAGAACTAATAATCCTGTAACAAATGGAATATATGATCGACTGAGAGATTGGTCAAAAAAGGAATGTGGTTTGTTCCCGTCTTTTGTCGAAAATGGCGTGACAAGCATGGACAATAGGTTAGTGACACTAGAAATAAAAATGAACAAGGTGCGAGCCTTACAGTGTGATAATGCCTATTTAAAGGAGAGTATGGCTAAAGGGAGGGTTCCAAAGGGTCTTCGTGCCTTTAGGTTTCCGAATGGAATTAAGAAAGGCCAGGAGGAATGTGACGAACTTTTGAAAATGTTCGACAGACATGGTCTTGAATTGATGGACTTTATTTTAAAAGTAAATAATAAAAGAATTGAAGAATTATTTAGAGACATTGACGAAATTAATAATTTGATTTTAAATTATTTTAATTTTAATCAGTATTCATTTAGGTACAATATTATATTTGATAAAGTTGAAAATGAAGTGTGCAATAATATAGACAGGAAAAAGAAAAAATTATTGAGAGATGAATATGATTATAAACATGGGCTGGCATATCCTTTACCTAAAGCATATTTAGATTCTGTTATTGAAAGTAACAATGCTTCTACACCTATGGGTAGTTTAAAACAAAATGTTAATAATAAACAGATTAGTAATGCTAACTCTTATGAAACTGAATTTCCACCATTAAGGAGATCAGAGAGGATTTTTAATAAAAATCAAAATAGACTAGATAAATCCAAAAGGTGCGATCCAGAAAACAATGAAGGAGATCTTCAGTGATTCACACAATACTGCCGTTGGTTCACCCAAAAGTTTTATTGAATATATCCTCAGAGTAGTAAAAAACACTGAACTTGACACGTAAAATACATAAAAATCATGGATTGAGCGCTTTCGTCTCCAATCGGAGACTTCATCAGAATCCATGAAATGAGACAAACCACTCCTTTTATACATAAGACACTAATTTAACCAGAATCAGTTGGAATTGGGAAATTGCCTATCTTAAAGGGCCAATAAGTTATTAATACCTTTGAAATACATCACATGCAAAAAGCATCACAGTAAGAAAACAAACAAAAATTACTGAAGTAAAATACCATAATACTACATAAAAATACATTATGGTAAATGAAGTAAAAACTATATATGTATTTGTATTATAAAATCATGTGTAAATATTTTTGTATATAAACACAGGATGTGTAGGAATAAAAAATATTAGATAAGTAAATCAGTGAATGAATAAATAAGGACATCAACCTATTACCTAAAACACAAATATAAATGTAAACTACTGGGGTAAGTAAAAATTCTTTTGATACACAATGATTTAAAAATAAATACGTATAAAGTAATTAATATATCCAATAGTAATAATAAATAGTAGTAGATAATAATATACAAATAATAATATATAATAGTACGTAATAGATAAAATCTGACTTAAAAATTGTTGCGTATCAATGTATATAAATATAAATATGTATGTAAAATATATATATATATGTAAGAAATACATCTTTGCATGTATATTACTGTACAAGTATGTGAATTAATAGTAAATAGGAATCTGAAGGTACAAGAAACATATATAAATAAATTGTATAAAAAATTGTATATATAAAAAAATTTTATCACTGTAACTATCCATATTAATGTTTGTGTTTTTTAGGGTCTGCTGCAAGCATTTGCAATGCTGGGGTGATGGAGATGTGGTCATTAAGACCCTTCCCACAACAAGAATTCAATCTGAGTTGCTACATCATTTCTTTAAACTCTAGTTGTGTTTCCCAATCTCCACCCCTGTCAGGACACTTAACCACCTCTATAACTCAGAATTTAAAATCTGCTGTTTTACATTTTAACACGTGTCTATACAAAGCATTGTTTTCATTTTGTTTGTTGATGTCCCTCACATGTTCATAAATTCTGGATCTTAGGTGCCTTTCAGTTTTACCTACATAGTAACTCCAACAGACTGTACAATATACAAGATAGATTTTTATATATACAATTTATTTATATATGTTTTTTGTACCTTCAGATTCCTATTTACTATTAATTCACATACTTGTACAGTAATATACATGCAAAGATGTATTTCTTACATATATATATATACATATATATATATATATATATATATATATATATATATATATATATATATATATATATATAACATACATATTTATATTTATATACATTGATACGCAACAATTTTTAAGTCAGATTTTATCTATTATGTACTATTATATATTATTATTTGTATATTATTATCTACTACTATTTATTATTACTATTTGATATATTAATTACTTTATACGTATTTATTTTTAAATCATTGTGTATCAAAAGAATTTTTACTCACCCCAGTAGTTTACATTTATATTTGTGTTTTAGGTAATAGGTTGATGTCCTTATTTATTCATTTATTTATTCACTGATTTACTTATCTAATATTTTTTATTCATACACATCCTGTGTTTATATACAAAAATATTTACACATGGTTTTAGAATACAAATACATATATAGTTTTTACTTCATTTACCATAATGTATTTTTATGTAGTACTATGGTATTTTACTTCAGTAATTTTCATTTGTTTTCTTACTGTGATGCTTTTTGCATGTGATGTATTTCAAAGGTATTAGTAACTTATTGGCCCTTTAAGATAGGCAATTACCCAATTCCAACTGATTCTGGTTAAATTAGTGTCTTATGTATAAAAGGAGTGGTTTGTCTCATTTCATGGATTCTGATGAAGTCTCCGATTGGAGACGAAAGCGCTCAATCCATGATTTTTATGTATTTTACGTGTCAAGTTCAGTGTTTTTTACTACTCTGTGGATATATTCAATAAAACTTTTGGGTGAACCAACGGCAGTATTGTGTGAATCACTGAAGATCTCCTTCATTGTTTTCCGGATCGCACCTTTTGGATTTTTGTGGTGGAATTTGGTTACTGTAGACTAGATAAACCTGATTTTTTAGGGGACAGGGGGGAAGGGAGATTTCGATACAATTATTGAAACCCATTGAAACGACAAAAGAACAGTTATGAATAGTCGAGGTGACAAATGTGAATAACCCATTCTGAAGAAATTATTTCTGATGATGGAATAGTATTCTTTTATAAAGGGTTTAAAATTTATAACTATATTGGATTAGAGCTGAGTAAAGGATTGTTCTATTTATTAATGAGAGGGTTAAAATTTGTTCAAACTGCTAGGGACGATGTTAGTAAAACTTTAATAGAACTGAAAATATTTGTTAGAAAACTGAATGTTAAGATGTTAAATAGAGACAACAATGAAGGATGTAGTCCTAGGAAAAAGAATATGATAAAGAAAAAAAGTTGTTACAACCCCCCTTTATTACCTATTTTAAGTTCCTTTGAAAGTGTATGTTCTCAGGAGATATACAAAAAGCTTAATGAACACAAAAGGAGAGTGTTTAATTTGACTAAGGATGAAAAGATGTTGTTAGAGGAAATAAGGTGTGACAATAAAGTTAGGTATATGAAGCCTGATAAAGGAGGGGGTATGGTAATAGTTAATAATGTGGACCATCATAATAAAATTTTTTGTATGTTAAATGATGGATCTAAGTATGAAATGGTTTCAAGGAATGAGATAAATTTGTCCCATAGGAAAATTAAATTAATATTGGAGGATTCATTGTTTCAGGGGGTTATTAATGAGGAAGTATTTAACTTTCTGACCGTGGAACATCCGACCATCCCGCTTGCCTTTGGTATCCCTAAAACTCATAAAGATTTGGTTGATCCACCCTATAGACTTATTATTCCTGGTTTTAATAGTATTTTGTATCCTTTGAGTGTTTTTATTGATTGTGTTGTTAAAAGTGCTATAACACCAGTGAAGCATATTTTAATAGATTCCTGGGATTTTTTAAAAAGAGTGAACAATGAATTTTATAATGATGATATTTGTTTTTTCTACTGTGGATGTGGTGGACTTATATACATCTATTCCCCATGATATAGGCCTGGAGATGTTCCAAGAGGTATTAGTTTTAGAGAGTAATTTAAGTAGTAGTATGATTAATTTTATATTAGAATTTATGGAGTTGGTGTTAAAATATATATTTTTTACCTTTGGAGGAGAATTTTTTAGACAAGGTAGGGGTGTTGTGATGGGCAATATTTGTGCCCCGACATTTGCTAATCTTGTGATGTATAGATGGGAATCTATGTTTTTATTTAATTCGCCCTTTAAGGACTGTTGGTATTTATATTTAAGGTTTTTAGATGATGTGTTTATTTTATGGAAAGGTGAAGGATCACATGAGAAGTTAATGGATTTTCTAAACAAAGTTTGTGACTTTTAAATTTACAGGTTGCACAAATAGTGAAAGTATTAATTTTTTGGATGTTACATTATTTAAGGATACCAATTCAAAAAGTTTTCAGTCTAGTTTGTATAGAAAGCACACATTTTCTAATGACTACCTAGAATTTATGAGTAGCCACCCTAATTATGTTAAAAGAAATATAGTAAAGGGACAGATGGTTAGGATTTTAAGAATGTGCTCTAATATAGAACTTGTAAAAAGAGAAACCCAACTACTATTAGAAATGTTCTTAGCTAGAGGGTATCCATATTCATTTGTTTCACAGATTCGAGAAGAGCTTATGGATCAGTGGGGTGTGAGATATAAACCTCTATTAGGTATGGATGATGAAACACCATTTAAGAAGTCACAAGAGGTTAATAATTTCTCACAAGCTATGGTTTTAACTTATGGTGAAACCTCCGGTGAAGTTCAGAGAATTATTAAAAACAACTGGGCAATGTTTAAGGGGAATAAAGATTTATTAACAATTATAGGTGAAAAAAACATATTTACATACAGGATGAATAATAATTTAAAGTACTTATTAAAAAATAATTATTCTAGTAATTATAATAAGTTGAAAGGTACTTCTAGATGTGGGGCTTGCGATTATTGTAAGTTTATTATTGATGTTCCTAAAATTATTTTGGGCCCTTATAATAGAGAGATTATTTTTATGAGTGGATCCTGTAATACTATGGGGGTGGTTTACCTAGCCCTTTGTTCAGAGTGTGGACAATTCTATACAGGTAAAACTGAAAGAAAGTTGAGTAGAAGGATATATGAGCATTGTTATAGTGTTAACAGAAAAGATGAAAAAAAATGCATTATACAAACATATTAAAATGTTTCCTTGTCATAGTTTTAAGTTTGGGATATTAGAAGTGGTAGGATATGATTTTAGAGGTGGTGATTGGAATAATAAATTATTGAAGGTTGAAGTTAAATGGCAATTAAGACTTAATGCTAGTGAAACCCCAGGTTTAAATGAACATGTCAGTATTAAACATGAATTAAAATATAGGGCATTAAAACGTTAATTTTCAGGTTTTTTATATATATATATATATATATATATATATATATATATATATATATATATATACCTGTTTTGTTTATTTTTTGAATACTACCTGATATATTGCACACTGTTTTTTTAGGATTTTATATGATTTTTTTGTATGTCCATTTAAAAGACTGGATTGGACCTAATTAAGGGCTACTTAATTTATTATATAAGGATGAGTTGTGGTGATGAATTTGTTCTGAAGAAGTGATAATATGAAAGCGCTTGACCTTGATTTATATTTTTTATATATTTTTTTATTATTGTGATTTCGTGAATAAACGTTTGGCCATTAGTTATTGGAGTCGGAGGGATTTTAAGTATTAAACTACATACCTAGCAATTAGAAACATTCATACTTTATGCATATCAACATTGTCTTGCCAAAAATATATTAAAAGATGATGACCAATCTTGCTCATATTTCCACATGTCTTTACTCTATCTCTTGTGTAACTTTACAGTTTGATTAACAAGTTGCAAGTACAATTTAATGCTAAGTAATACAATAATAGTATGATAGATATTATCAATTTAAAAAAAAAACATCCTTTAAATAGAAATTCCATTCCTGAAGCATTTTGCTTTTGGCCATCTGAAACTAGATTTCCAAAAGGATGCACTTTAAACCTTGTCAATTTAATTATGTTTTTTTGTGAGAAACCTACAAGAGAATACACTTAATCAGATTTACATTGCTCACTAATTTTAATAACATTTAAATGATCTTTATGTACCAACATTGTTTTGTTTTCTTTTTTCCTTTGATTATATACACTAATGGTCCAATTTGTTCTGCTACTTTGAAAGGGTCTTGCCAGTTGCTATCCCAAGGACCTTCCATTTGGAACTTTTTTACCAATACTTTTGCTCTCCAGGAAAGACTTTTTTCAGGTGGGAAAATTGGCTCCTTTCTCCATACGTGGAACATTTGCTCTCTTGCATTATAATCACATATTTTTGTAAGTCTTTTTAACCATTGCTGATGCTTACTGATTTCTACTATAGGCCTATCATTAGGTATATCCAGATCAAATGGTAGTTGTATGGGCATTTTATGACCTATTTCATTTAGTGAAATACCCATTTTGCTATTTGGTGTTGCCTGAATACCCATTAAAATGCCAGGCAAATGCTGTACCCAAGTATTGCCTTTTTCCAAGCATGCCTTATTTAGATGTTCTTTTAACATCTGAGACATGTGCTCTTCTATGCCTTTGGATTGTGGATGGTATGGTACATGAAATCTTTGCTGTATGCCCAACAAATTACACATTTGCTTAATGAGATTATTAACAAACTGTGGACCATTATCCGATTCTATGACACATGGCCACCCCTAATGACAGAAAATATTTTTCCATAAGGCTTCTGCTGTCGCCTTTGCTGTCATGGTTTTGGTCGGAATTGCTTCTACCCATTTTGAAAAGTCATCCACTACTACTAGTAGGTATCTGTAACCTCCCTTTGTTGTTGGCAAAGGACCTGCACAATCTATCTAGGCTGCATAACATGGCCCATCTGCTGGCTGTACCCGATGTAACTGAGGCTTTTTGCTATTAGCATTTACCTGCAAATAGATTAGACGTTCTTCTACAATCAGCCTACAGACCATTTTTTTAAATTTGGGTTCCAATATTTTTCTTTTGCAGACTGCCCATAGCTTATCAGCTCCTACAAGTCCCAGTATTTGGTGATTTAATTTGACCAGCTGACATGCTGATATGGCACATAACGCAACCATAACCCTTTTGTAGTGGGATATACATAATATTCCTTTGGTGGTACTCCTGCAGTCATGCATTGGTCTGTTTCTTCTTTTAAACCTTGCTTTCTTTGAATATTTATGAGATCTTCCTTAATTGATTGTTGGTCTGGCACTTTTAGGGTACTAATTTCTGTTTTTAAAGCACTAACTTCTGTATCAATGAACGCATACCCGGAAAGTTTTTCCCCACTTTGTGCTGCTTGTTTTGCTAATGAGTCAGTCAATGCATTTAACCTGAAAGTTTCACTTGTTGGTTTTTGTTGTTCTTTTACTTTTAAAATGCTGTACTGTCCTTGTTGAGTTGACATTGTTATGACTTTATGTACATCTTTTAATACTTCGGCATGGTGTAATGGTTTTCCCACTCTCTCTACAAATACTCACCTTATCCAGGTGTCCATATGCAGTCTTATAGAATTTACTACATAAGCAGTGTCTGAGAAAATGTTAACAGGGTTATAATACCTTAGCATATACAGTACTGCCTCCAATTCAGCTCTTTGAGCTGACATATGCCCTGGTAACTTGATTAGTTCGGGAGAACCCAACTGTGGATTTTCCAGAACTACAGCAAATCCTTCCAGTATTTGCCTTTGTCTCAATACTGTGCTCCATCTACAAAGATGGATGGTTTAAAATGGGTCAAAATCAGATGCTAGAAATTGTACATCCGGTGACATTATTTTGTCTCTGCAGTTATGCTGCTTTCCTTCATATCCAATGAGATTTGACAAATATTTGTCCCCTGTCTGAATTGTGACAGTTTTCATTCCAAACAAAGCCATCCATTTTGCAAAGACTACCTGACTAATACCATCTGGGATTTTGTTCATTTCAAAATTATCTACTAGAGCTTTTACTGCTTGGTGTGGTGTTTGCACTATAATACTGGAAAATACAGTCAGATACTCAGCTTTCTTGATGCCCCCGTAAATGGCCAATAATTGCTGTATGCAAGGGTGGTAGCCTAATTCCACTGGGGTCATTTTTCTACTAAAGAAAGTAACTGGAAATAATGTTGTTTCCATTCTGTTGTCACCACCATGTGGCCATACTTGTAATAGCACCACAGATAATGTTTTCTTCCCTGCTGCTGCCTGTAGCACAAATGGCAACTCCGGTGTAAGTGCTATTAATTTTGTAGCTTGTGCTAATTTTACTTTAATTTTGAAAATGCCTCACCTTCATGGGGTCCCCACTCTACAAAGGTGGAGCTCTTCTGTTCTTGTAACATTTTGTAAAGAGCAGCAGCCACAGCTGTATAATTCTCTATAATTTCCCTATTGCAATTCATGATTCTCATGAATTTATGTAGATCTGCTATAGTCAATGGCTTTTCCATTTGTAAAATGCCTTGCACACGCATAGGGCAAGGAGCCCTTCCTGATGATTTTATAATAGTTCCTAGAAACTTAACTTCTTGAGACATAAACTGAATCTTTTCACTTTTAACCTTAAACCCTGCCTGCTGTAGAGTATGGAAAACTTTTTAAAGAAGCCATACATGTTCTTCTACTGTCTCAGACTGGATTAATATGTCATAAATGTAAGGTAACACTGAATCATCCTTTTCTAGATGTTGCAGGATGGATCTTACCGTCTGGTGAAAAATAACTGGACTGTTTTGAAATCATTGAGGTAATCTTGTCACAACATATTGCTAGTTTTTTTAAATATAAAGGCAAATCATAGCCAGTCTTTTTTCCTGAGTGGTACTGCAAAAAAAATAGCTAAATCTATTACTGTAAACCACTTACTTTGTGGCTTAATATGTGCAGACAACTCTGGAACTCCTAGAATCAGATGTGCTCTAGGAGTTGTGTATTGAATAACCTTCTGTAAATCAATAACAATATGATAACTACCATTTTTTTTCTTGACTGGCCATATTGGTGAATTTGTGCGACTGTTGCATTTTTGTATAATTCCTTCCTTTTCCCATTCTGCAATACATTTTTCCATATGTTCTTCTGCCTCCCTGGGAATGGGATATTGTTTTTGAAATGGAGGTATATAATCCTGATCACTACCCACCCCTACTGGCATTTCTAGTTTTCCACAATCACTGGGACTCTTGGACCATAGATTTGGGGATTGCTGATGTAAATGCTGCCACACATCCTCACTGTCTGTATTCACATATCCTGTCAGGTTTTTCAGGAAGAGATATTGCATAGTAACCTGCACTTTCCTCTCCCTCTCCTTTTTCTTGTCTCCTATCCACAGAATACTGTTAGGCAAGTCAATTACTATGCCCAAAGGTCCTAGAATGTCCATACCAATAATGGTAGTTGAGCAGGATGGATGCATTAAAAATGCACCCTTCCATGCCTGTCCTTCTTGGTTACATTTTATGCCAACATCTTGGCTACTCACTGCATAGCATCCTGTGCCATTGAATGCTGAAAAGCAAACCTTTTTTATAGGATTTACAGATAATTGTCTATTTGTGGTGGATACTGCTGCTCCTGTGTCTAATAAGACCTTTTTCCATAGTGACCCCTCTACCCAGATATCAATCAGTGTTCATCTGTCTTGACCCCTTTTAAAAGTAGTCAGGAAAGATACCAGAGTGGGGGGCACACCCCTATTGTAAGGAGATCCACTCATCCTCCCCTTTATTGTCAAATGCAATGTGACACACTGCATATTCTTGTTTGTCATCTTCCCCTGTGTCCGAGTGATCTACATATTTAGGTTTTTGAGCTACATATTTAGGTTTTTCAATCTCTTATCATAACTACTGCTTAGCCATCCCTTCTGCTTGCACTACCAAATGTTTTGGATTTACAGGTGAGGCAGCTTGAAAATCTATGGGGCATACATTCCCTTTTCCTGTGTATTGATGACCCTTATAGCTGTCTTTATCAATATTTTAGGTCTCTCTGCATAAACCTGTTTTTCTGGGGGGTTTTTGCAAATGTTTTGGTTCTGTTTTTGGGAACACACCCAGTTCACTCTTCCTTCTTTTTATGCCAAGCTTTGTAATGATCACAATTTTGTTTAACATGCCCTATTTTCTTACAGAAAAACCATGTTGGTGCCTTTTGTTCATTACCCAGACCCGATCCTGGTGTTACAGAGACAGGAGCAGGAGCTGGTGGTGCAGATGCAGCTCTACTTGCTGGTGATTGTTTCCACCACTGTTGCCTTCCCTGGTTTTTAACTTCTCCAATTACCTCAAATGGCTCACTACCCTCTCCTAATGCAAAGATACGGTGTGAGTATAATGTCCCATCATCGGCCATAGTCCGTCTCATCATTAATTTTTGTACCAAATCAGTGAGGGTATCTGAATTTTCTTCATAAATGTATTTAATACCCCCTGGGACCCATTTGACTTGCTCTAGAAAGCAATGTATTAACTGTTTCTGTATTTCTGGTTTTTGCATGTCCCCCTCTGACCTTTGATATATGATCTGAAGGGCAAGTCTGAAATGGTCAGCTTGTTCCATTAATTTATCTGAGATGGCAATTTTAAAATTATCTAACAGCTTAGCTGTGAGAGGCTGCCCTTGTGTATATGCCATTAGAACAGCTGTCATTCATCCTACTTTACTGTTTAACTGATAAGTGTCTTTCTTTAACTGAATGAAAGTCTTAAAAATTTGGGAATAAAAATCCAGAAACATCTAAGTAATGCATCTGTCCATACATCAGATTCTGCTGTGTATGCTACCCATTCTTCAAATGCAAGCATGTTGTAAAATATGTCTTTTTTATCATTCCACTGTGGTAAGCTTTGTAATAATCTAGACTGTGTATATAGATCTGCAGTGGTTCCCTGTTCTATTACTTGTACTGGTTTTGTGCTCTGCAATTCCTCCTTTAACTTTTCTATTTATAGGTTCATAGGTAGGTACTAGGCGTCTGCCCAAAGGCATTTATAAGTCTAGCCGGAATGCATTGGCATTTGCCGCCCCCCCCCCCTAGATTAGTTCCCTGTGCTTCTGTCCAGCAGAACCATTGAAGTGATCCCTGGGGTAAACTTTCTGTTTCCCATCCACTCATCAAGGTTTCTCTTGAAGAGGGTTAGCAAGGAGCTCTGCCTAATGTAGATTGGAATCTTGTTCCAGAGCATGAATATTAGCTTGTATTAATTTATCCTGAATATCACTAAGCAGATTTTCTTTATCCTGTAACTGTTGCTTAAGATCTGATATTTCCTTTTGTAGTACTTTACAGGTTGTATTATACTTTTTAGTATACTCGTCTGTTGACTGTAGAACCCCTATGCACTTTTGACAGAGTTCTTGTATATCACTTCTGAACTTTTTGACCACACCTTGTCTGCCTCTTAGAAATTTGTTAAATTCTTCTGTTAAATGATCAAGAACCTTACCCCTGTCCTCATTTGTGTGTTGAGCAGTGGCTTCATTCCACTGTTGTACATATTTTCTAAAGGGTGTAAAAAGATCTACAGGGGATTCTGTCAGTAACAGATATGTCTGCTGTTCTAATTCTGATATCAATGCAGTAACAGAACACAATTGTTTAATATCTGGATATAACATAAGCATTTTACCTTTTGTTGGTTCATCACCATAAACAGGTTTGTCTTTACAGACTAAACTTTGAGTTATGGCTTGCACCGTACTTTTATGGCACTGCATACAAAAAGCAGGTTCAGATGATTCACACAATAAGCATTTACTATGACATGCCTAATTTTTTTGTTTTGGATACCAATCAAATGTTACAACCCATTTACACAATGCATGTATATCAACTTTCCCTAATAAGGTTTTACACTTACTAATGTGCTGAGTATACCAACATTGCATTTTTCCCATAATTTATCTGGTTGGTCTGAAACATTAAGTGTAAAGTGTTTTTTGCATTTACTGCTATACTCCCTAATGGCATCCATACTTATATGTCACACAGAAAAAAAAAGTCTTACCACTTAGCAAGAGAACAGGTGATCAGGCTGTTGTTGCAGATGGCTGGAAAAATTTTTTTGTAGTCACTCAAGAAGCAGGTGAAATGAAGCTGGCAGTGGACAGCTCTGAAACTTTATTCTTCACCTGACTTGGAGAATTTATGGCACTGTGACTTTCCTGCACTGCAGTCTCAATCTGGATTCAGAATCTGATAAACTGTACTGCTGCAAGCTGTTTAAAACTGAAATGCTCAACATAAATGTTAGTTACTGCACCTTTACTAGAGTGACCTTATACAAAGCATCACTCTCCCCCTGTGTTCGGATACAGGCTAGGGTCACCATTGAATCTGAAGGTGCTGCTGTGCACCACTGGAAGTCTTCTTAAGACACAAGGTCTTGTTAGCTGTTTATTGCTGAATCAGAATCTGGTTATAACACAGATTTGCATGACTGTATCTGCAGTCAGTTTAAAACACAGAGCCTTGCAAACTGCACTGATGAGAAAATATACTTTGCTGCATAATACTATTTTACTGTAAGTACAATTACTAATAAATAACTTATTCTTATAACAAATGACACATGCTACTGCAACAACTTGTAGTTTAAATGTATAAAGTTTTACTTCATGGTCAGCATGGATGATTACTGTCCTTCTCCTATACAATACCAAGAAACAAGTGTGCTCCTACCAATACCTCTAACACAGCTGAATTTTTACAGTCTACTTATACTGTTCTTCTCATGCACTTTAGATCCTATTTTTCCTCTTGGTATCTTTTTGGGCTTTATATGGAAACATCTGTTCTGCTGATGCTTTACTTTCCAAACTTGTTTTTTAAGGAAATGTTTTATGGCAAAGCAAGTGCAAATTGTTTTTTTTTCTGTTGACAATGTCCATTCATCTGTGATGAATTAAGTCGAACTTTTTTAATATTGTGACAAACATGTTTTTTAAGGAAACATCTTGTGAAAACATGTACTGCTGATTTTATAAAAGGCCCTGTTCATTCATCTGTCAATTTTTTTGCTGATACTGTGTGAGAACGTGTGTTTTGAGGAAACAGCTTGTAAGAGAACATGGATTGCTGAGTTTATATAAGTTTATATGAGTTTATATAAAGCACGTTTATTAACAGATACAGTCAGAGCTATGTCACATAGTAAGGATGCTCATTACATATTGCTAAGCTCTATTCCTACATTTAAGCAAGCTTTATTGCATGCCTCATTTATTTTGCATTTTTATAGTAGAATTGATTTTAACCTTTATTCATTGTTTAGCACATTCTAACAAATTGTATACTTACCATAAAGCTAGATCAGGGTGGCCTATCCAACTTATTAGAAATCAAAATATTTAGATTCTTTGACCTACAACTCAGGCTGCACCCTTACTCATAATTCTCTTCAGTTCCTACAATCAGATTTTGCCCACCTGCACACTGTATATCCCTAACATCCAATAAGGAACAGGAGATAATGTGAATTATGACAGTACAAGACTGTGCTGGACAAGGCTCTGGACAGGTCCATTATGGTCATTTGAGAGCCACAAAAATGACAAGGTAGGGGGTGAGAGGGAGGAAAGGTTCAGATGGATGGAAGACATGGATCTAGCATTATGGCAAGTACATAGCTTATATATCTGCTCCTTTCCAGATGTAACTTAAGGGACAGATTCCCCAGCCACTAAAACACTATGGCAGTCTCATGGAAGGATATGCCAAAGAATGGTGGTGCTCAAGAACTCATAGGATCTAGACCAAGTCCAGCTTGTAATGGGAGACAAAGCTGTGAACTACAGACCAAGCAGCTACAGCACAAATGTTCAGTAGCACTCGGGATAAGAGAGCTGTACCTGCTGCAACTGCTCTAACTGAATAGCCTTTACATTTGTGAGAAATAGACAATCCTTGTGATTTTTACACCAAAGTAACAGCCAGCCACTTGGACAGTAACTTGATACACCATCTCCAAATGTGGATTTTGAAACAGAAACAAAGCTGTTTTCCCAAAACCTCAGTATGATGCAAATAAAATCTCAGTGGTGAACCTCCAGCAAATGCAATGTATAGTCTTTGTTGGAAATTTTTGGAAAGACAACTGGTAAGTTCAACGACTTGGGGAAGCTGCAGAAGCCACTTTAGGAAGAACAATTTCAGAAATAACCCCTATCCTTTATGAAAGGGCAGATAAGGAAATTTAAAATATAGCACCTATACACAAATTCCCCTGAGCTAAAGTAAGGCCACAAGGAAAACAGTCTTGCAGGACAAACTGTAGTTTGACTGAAGCTGCTGGTTCAAAATGGGTTCCAGTCAAGCCTTGAAGTAACAAGGTAATGTCCCAGAGGAACTGGGTCACTCAGTGATGTCTGATATGGAATGGGCCAAGTAATTCAGAGTAGAAAACTGAAGTCCACTTACCAAACCTCCCAACACCCTTGATTACCTGTTAGAGGGAAGGACAGAACTGGTCTCTTCCAAAACATTTTTATGGCAGTCAATCATGACAGCAGATGACCCTTGTTTCAATATAGCCTATTTCTGGAGGCAACCTAAGAACTTGTCAAGTTTTCACTGACTCATCTCCATCATGTTCCTTCCATGCCCATTGAGACCAGATGCGCTCAACAGGCTGGACCAGCCAGGAAGTAGATGGACCAACAGGGAGCCTCAAAGAATAGACACTGCTTGGGAGAAAGTGCTGATACCCTCCTCTGTGCTTCAATTCCAGGTGGTCTCCAAAGCAGCCTTCCCAGGGGATATTTGGGACCCCTCCCCTTCCTTAAAATTGGTATATGATCAACTCCTGAGGTGAATCCAGCTGGCTTGTTTTACAAGACAGTTTCCTATGCCCTTCCCTGGTGGGATGCTCCAGGGACAACTTAGAAATAGAAGGGGAACTCACCTGCTGAGAATCAGACTCAAGGGGATTGGCTACCTTTGAGTAACAGGATGACCAGAAGGAGGGGCTGCAGAATCCAGAAGAGATCAGAACAGTGAAGAAAGACTATGGAAGCTCTCTAGACATGGAGAGAACTCTTTCAATGGACTTTAATACCAAAACCATGGTGTAGGATGATTACTTAGAATCCAAAGATCTCACCAAGGGAACCTCCCAGGACCCAATCCTACTCTGAGGCAGACACTGGGGCCACATTATCTAGGGCTGAAGCACCTAAAGGTAGGGATGGCTTCAACAACTTGAGTCAATTCCCCAGGCCTATGCCTCCACCTATCTAATCAGAAATGAGAGGAGTAGGTAAGGGAAACCAGAGTTGAAGCAAACCACACAATCTGCTCTGCCAAGGGCATCGCACAGGAAACACTGCTCTGTACGGTGGATAAAAAGGTCAAACCAGAAAAGGAGATATCAGAAAGGATGCTGTCTGGGCCCATACCTGGTGCTCCAGTGAGGGGATGTGTGGAAAGGACCCCCATCTGGATTTTCATCTTCAAACTTTTGCAGCATTCTGCTAATGTCTGGTTCAGGCTCCGTGACAACCAAAAGGATCTAAACAAGGAAGCTACAGCTGACCTGGAGAACCAATGCACTGACCTGTCCTGTAGACTGCAGAAACAAATCTCCAGAGAGAACCTAATAGGAGGAAAATCAGACTGAAATTGCTCCTGAACAAGTAACAACTCTAACAGTCTTGGAGTTTAATTCAGGCTGAATGAGCCCAACAATTCTAAGAATCTTTTCTGAGCCCTAACTTTATCCATTCTTTCCATCTACTCTGCATTTCCCTTTTTCTTAAAGGATTTTTTTGTCATCATCCCCCCACCACCACCACCTTCTTGGCTGCTGGAGAAGCAGATGTGAAGCCAAAAGGGGTCAATTCTCCCTAGGTGGTAGGGAGAAAACTTTCAATACCAAGTTCTTATGTCAGGATCCCTGGGCCTGAATGAGACAAGACACTCATTAAGGTGATACACCCAAGCAGTACCTAAAGAATGCAAGTCTAGGGACCAGGGATCTCATGCCCACAAACAGTGCACTTAAGTGGAAGCCATGACACCATGGCATCCAAGCAGCAAAGGCCCACACCACACCAATAATTAATCACCAAGAAATATATCCTGCATAAACTCTACAGAACTAGAGTTTTATATAACTAGGAGGTACAACTGAGGAGGACGGAAATGTAACAGCAATGAGCAACTCAAAAAACTGCCACAAAACCAAACAAATATCCAGAGCCAAAATTATTTTTTTGCAAAACTTAACTGGAACTCTGAAGCTCTGAGGCCACAGTGAGTGCCTTAACCTAATAGGTAGCAAACATGATCTGAGGTATTGCAAAGATGGAAGGGAATTAGTAGGGGAGACCCGAACATCTAAAAGATGCCTAATAACCAATATATTGAATCAGAAGGAAGACACTATCATTTTCTTCCATTCAAGCCTATAACACCTTCTGTGCATTACCAGTTAACACTCATAGCTCTTATGGAGTCAACACCATTTTTACGTCCATCTTTAAGTAACTTACCAGCCAATATGCAGTATTAGAAAGGGCTAGTAATTAATGACAGTTAATCTACAATCACCTGCAGAAAATAACCAAGGTTTGCCACTTAATGTTCTTTTTATAAAAAAGTAACCTAGGCCATTGAGGAATATGGTATGAAATGCAATGGTGGGAGATATTAATGGACGATGAATTTTTTGTATCACACTGCACTGGAGATGTTGCTGGCTGTTCATTTTTAATATGGAAATAATACAATTGTTCCTAATGTACTTAATGCAAACACAACTGGCTTTAACTATTGCAAGCCATGATATGACAGTTTAGATTTTGAAAAATATCTGACCAGTAAGGTGATCTTTAATTGTACAATATAAGAAAACACGGATTTACATAAGTAATGTATATATGCATTAAAGAGGAATGTTACATCAAAACTTGTTTAACTACATTAAATATGTCTAGGTTCTAGATTTCCAAGAAAACTTGTGAAAGTTTAATTCTGGATTTGTGTGCTTTATATTTATAAAAAATACTATGAATGCACCAATCATTGTAAAGAATTAATCTTACAACATTGCTATGTCTACAGTTAGCAGCTCTTAGGTGCGGAGTTGAGACAAGCCCCCTGTGTAACCCTCTCAAGGTATCAGTGCCATAGTTCTAAACACCCTTAGGATTATAATTCAAGTATCCTAATTCGACCCACAAAAAATCATTTAATTTCTTTTGGGACATTGTGAAAAAAGGTCGCAGAAAACTACATTTCAAATAAATGCAAGATGCCAGAAAAATATCTGCTGTTCAAAATGCTTTGAAATTTTGCCAGAGAAATAACCAAGCTACTCAGTAAATTCACAATTAACCACTTAAACAATTTAACCTGCTACTGTCCTCTATTGCCAACTCTTATGGCAAAGGCATCAAAATGTTGCCATACATCCCTATAGCAATCCAACTGCTCCAAAGAACTGGCATTCACCTAAGAGAACACATAATATGAAAAAATATAAAACTTCATTAACAGATTTTTTACAAGTCAGTTCTGCAAGATGTTTCTAAAGCAAACATTACATAAGAAAATCCTTAGATGTGATTTGTTTCTATGGGGAAGCAACTGGTGCACAGTCATCTAAGTCATTTTTCAGTAGTAGGAGCATCAGATTGCCAGTCCATGGAGGAAGTGAGCTGTCAGAGCCCAGTTATTTTCCTCAAGGACATGGTGAGGGAAGTAGTGATTTGAGGCAAGACGTTTACTTTGGTATGAGAGGGGGCTTCTGTGGAAAATTTCTCTAAGGAATTCATTTTATAAATCTTTAAAAAGTCATTAAACAATATGAAAAATACCCACTGAAGAAATATGGGCAGAAACAAAGCCATGTTTACCTCACTTCAAGAATCTAATTTTTCAAGGAGCAGTTTCAGGTACTTGCCCAGGACTGGGATTATACATGCTACTGTCATCTACTGCAAAGAACTAGCTCTGGCTTATGCATAGATTTACGGCAAAGCTCATAGTTTACTTCTACCAACAAGATTATGCTTCAGGTGGCTGAAAAGTTAGTATCACTACCTAGATGAATCTCCAGTTACATTGCACAACTTTTACCCCAGATATAAATTCTAGGAAAATGGCACAGGTGATGTTTTTTCATGCTCAAGCTGCCCAACTGTTGTCTCCAGAGTTGTTACATGTTGAGATTACATAATGTTAACAGTACAACTTTCATGTTATTTTATAGTAATGAATGCAATCCCAGAATACAGCTTTCATTTTTAGAAATCAGTCAGAACAGCCAAAAATTGGCTTACTACCAATTATACTGTACAAAATATCTTTTAAGGACCATCTCAGAACATCTGTTTCTTAGCATATCTGTGGCAGACATGCTTATTAAAAATGTCCAATTAACGTTCATAAAAATGATACTCCGAACAGAATGGGCTATGTTATTAGGTTAAGTTTACTTAGCATTTTATTCAAGAGTTTAAACCATGTTTAGCCTTTACAGCAGTGAAAGCTCATCATGGAGATGAGATTTTTGTGGACCAGTTCCCTCAAAACAGAGCAGAGGTCCACTATATGAGTGGAACACAAATCTTTTAGTAGACTTATGTCACAATCAATTGCATATTTCTGGATCGACCTACATTGTTAAGCAATGCAAATACCCAGTGTACTTGCAAACACAACTGCTTTATTAGGTCTAAATCAAAATGCAGTAGAACCATTTATGAGCTAGAGGCCTAGTATTATATTCACTGACAGTGCTTCTTTTTTGAAAAATCTGAAATGCACAAGGAAAAAAGGGAAATTAGAATTTAAGAGTGTTCCCTTTTTGACAAAGGGAATTTTCATAGCTAGCATTCCCAAACAGCAGGCTTGCTGTTCCATACATTCTCTTTCAAAGGTAGACATACCACTGTTAATAATCCAACCAAGCCTAAAGCCAAAGTGAAGAGATGTCTGTAGCTCTACAGCATTAGGATGCATTAGCAAGTACTGTTAATTCATTAGAAAGATCACAATGTTCAAAAAAAGAGTGGCAATAACTTTCAAATCCAGGCAGCATTCAAAGGAAGTAAGTCCATCTCCACAGCATGCTCCTCTAGAGAAAATGGGTTTTCACTATGGTGCAGGAAGCACCAGAGAAACTGAAGAGCAGCACTATATGGTTAAACAAAAACCTAAAAATTTCAAACTAAGGGGGAATCTACCCAAATAACTCCCACAAATGTACTAAGTGGGAGCTATATCCTCCACACACTCCCAAATCCTCACTGATTTAATATACTAACACTACGGTTAAATCATAACTCAATATAATGGCCAAAAACAAAGCACTCAAATGCAATTTTACAGAAATAATTTAACCATCTCTATACACCAACCCACATTATATACAGACTCTGCATCATGCAGTACTGTTTCTAACCCCATACCATTTCGTATTTCAAATCAATTTACATTAAGTGTACTGGCCAAGACAGAAACCAGCTTAGAATGTAGTAAAACTTCAGAACCTCAGCAAATCATCTACCAAGTCAAGCTACTACTGATGTTATGTTGTCCTATCTCGCCTAATTCTTGCTGGTTGGTTTGGAACTGAGCATCGGTCCCATCTCGGCCTACTACAAAAGCTCGAGGGCTTTTACTGGCTCGAGGCTATCCCATATACCATGATGCAATGGGAATAATACCCAGATCTCGTTTGCTGCTCAAGCTATCGAGAGGTGTTTTCTGCTGGCTCATTGGCTAAGTAGTATTTTATTATATTATTGTTCTCTTTTTGAGAGTTTGTTCCCCTTTTTAGTGATTTTAGTTTACTGTGCTGCTGTGTGTGTGTGTGTGTGTGTGTGTGTGTGTGTGTGTGTGTGTGTGTGTGTGTGTGTGTGTGTGTGTGTGTGTCTAATTTTGGGTACTTCTTGCTCTTTTAAGAGGTTGTGTTTGTGTTTCCCTGTTCCTGTCTGGACCTTTGTTTTTTTCCTCAGAGAGACCCATTTAAGTTAGAGGGCTCTCTGTGGCCCCTTTGACTAGAGAGTTGCTACCCTTCCTTGCATGGTGTTTCCTATATTTCCCCTTTGGATAATCTCTTTTAAGTTAGAGCAGTTCTTGAGAGCCCATTTAAGTTAGTGGGTTTCTTCCCTTCCTTGTGTAATCTTTCTTTTCCGCTATCTGAGGAATTTCCTAAAAAAATAAATAAAAAATAAAAAAATAAAAGGGTCTTTTCCTGTTGTCATTTGGTTAGTGTATCTGCCTTGAGTGCCCTCATTTAATCTGTTTTTACTAGTTTGAGTTAGGCTGTTTTGTCAGATTCTGGAAATGTCTAAGGAACAAAAAGAGAAGGAGCCTATCCAGTCAGGGTTTAAAAAGTGTGACCGGTGTAGTCAAAAAATATCAATCACAGATGGTCACACTAGTTGTGTGTTTTGCCTTGGGGCTCTTCATCTGCAGGATCCATGTACTTTTTGCCATGGCTTTAGTGCTGGAGTTTTACTTGAGCATAAGAATAAGCTTATTCTTATGGATTTACTGAAGGTTCCATTTACAGAAGCCCTTGAGGAATCCCAGAGCTCCAGATCTCCTTCTTCATCCTCCTCTAAAGAGAAGAGCCATAAGTGACATGCTGTTTCGGTTCCAGCTTCGGAACCACTGAGAAAAGTTTTGGCAATGACAAGTCAAAACTGCACCCTTCAGCTCCATCTGTGTCCTCGGACCCAGGTGAGTCATTGGCAATGATACTGTCTCCAGTTTTGGAGTCAGTCACTCCTACATTGATATCACCCATACTGTCAAGGGCAAGATCTCCTTCAATCTCCTCCTGTTCCTTCAGGAATTTATCTGATGAAGACAAGGAGCGGGTGGTGAAAAGACTGCTTCAAACTCTGGCACTGGCAAAAATGTTATCATCTTCGAATCCAAAGGAATCGGAGCCACCCTGTCTAATTCCTCCAATTCCTCCTCCAATCATCCTGGTGTCTTCAGAGCTGGAGACCATGGCCCTGACAGTAGTGGTGACGTCAGAACTGAGACCTTCCTTTGGACTCTTCGGTTCCGATGTCTGCTCTGACTTCCTCAGTTACTTTGGATATTGAGGGGTCTTGGAGCCAGCGCTCACCAGTCAGACCCAAGGAGGGGAGTTGGCACAGGCAGTTGTCCAATCTAACTTTCCCCCTCAGTGCTTTGGCTAGGTTGAGTTTGGCTCTTACATCGGCTTCGGAGCCACCCACTTCGGAGCGGAGGTCTGCTTTGGAGTGGGGCAAGGAGGCTTTGGAGTGGATGGAGAGAGTGCTGGCTCCTCTCTCTCTGGTCCAAGTTCTCTTCCCTCTCAAGTGCCAGTGTTGGCCTCATCATCACCCCCCCCCCCCATGTCCAGAGACCCGGAACCCCAGGAAGCCCTGACAGATGGCATCATCTCTTCTGAAACTTCACCAGAATACCCTCTGATGAAGTCTCTTGAAAGAGGTTGTGTAAGAGGAAGCACATAGACTCCCCTGAGTCCCACACATCGGATACCAACTTGGATGAGTCTGAAGGGTCCCAAGGTCCCCCTCTGAGGATGCCTCTTTTTCTGAAATCCTTGACATCCTTAAACAGAGGGGTGGCTGGAAGTCCACCAACCCTTCAGAGGATGCGTCAGTATACCTGGAGGCATTTTGGTCTCACCCTTCCACCTCCTGGGTGTCTCCCCTTATGACCAACTAATGCCTGTGATATCCCATAAGGCTTGGACTTCTCCAGATACAATGGAACCTGTCCCGAGGAGGCCCAATAAGTTCATTACTGCTCCATCTGACAAAGAGTTCCTATCTAAAGGTGACCTGTAGATGTGATGGTGGTGGCAGCAGCAACGAAGAAGGAGTTGTTAGAAACCTCCTCTTTTATAAATCCTCCTAATGAAGGCTCCTGGTATGGGAAATTTATGTTCTCATCAGTGGCATTTACACTGAGATTGATGAATTATCTCACCCACTTCACCAGACTTCAAAAGGATCTCCTTAAAGACCTTGGAGATACTCTTCAGGGTGCTGTAGATTCCAGGATTACTGAAAAGGTTTCCTCTCAGCTTTCAACCCTTAACTCAGTGGTCAAATTCTCCATCCATCTGATTTCCTATGCTGCTGATGGAGCGATTAATGCTGCAGGTACAGGAGTTTCTTTAAGGAGGCATTCCTGGATGTGATTATGCAACTTTGTAGAACCCTTCAAGTCTGCCTTCACTAACACCCCTTTTGATGGCTCGCCTCTTTTCAGGCCCAAGGTGAAAGAGACCCTAACCAGGTGTGAACAAGAAGGGAAAACCCTATCTGCCCTAGGAGTGCATTTCTCCACCCCTGCTAGACCTTATCCCAAAGGTCAGAAAGGTGGAAAAATGTGGTTCTGTTAGTCACAAAAATGTTTTTCTGACACACTTGGTGACACTTCCCCCAGGGGCAGAGGGGGAAATGGAAATGGAAGATGCTGGCCTCGCGGCAGAGGGGGTCTGCAGAATCAGGGTGACAGAGATACTTTCTCTGGCAGGCCCTTTCAGTGCTCCTGAAGGGAAGCCCGCCATCCCCCTCTGGAGGCATTCAGGGGTCACTTGTCACTGTACCCAAATGCCTGGCTAGAAATCACTCACGACAAATACGTACAGACAATAATATCCAGAGGTTACTGCACACCCTTTTCCACCCCCCCCCCAAAGACCTATCCTGCTCAGATATTCCACCCGCACAAATATGCCATGCAACATCAGAAATACACAAGTTGCTGGAAAAAAAGAGTCATCCAAAATGTCCCCACAGACCAGATAGGCTCCGGAACTTACTCAGGGTTCTTTTTAGTTCCAAAAAATACAGTGGACTGGAGGCTCATTTTGGATCTCAGCAGATTGAACAAGTCTGTAACAAATCAGAGTTCTGGGTGGTGACACTGCAGTTGATTTTCCCCTTTCTGGGAAAAGACAATTGGATGTGCTCGACAGATCTTCAGGATGTGTACTAACACATAAAAATGGACAGACAATCCAGGAGACATTTACGCTTTCAGCTGGGAGCCAGACATTATCAGTTTTGGGCCCTGCCCTTCGGTCTCACTACAGCCCCCCAGAGTATCCACCAAATACATGGGAGTGGTTACAGCTCACTTGAGACGTCTGGAATTTTGTGTGTTTCCTTACCTACATGACTGGCTCCTGACTGCCAACAGCAAGCATCTACTTCTACAAGCGAGGGACAAAACCATACTTCTTTGCTCAAGGCTGTGCATTACAATAAATTTCAAAAATCTGCCTTATTGCCCTCACAACATATTACCTTTCTAGGTGCAGAACTAGATTCAAGAAAGATGGTGGCAAAACTCATGCTGGAGAGAATTCAGTCCGTATGTCATCAGATCCAAGGTTTAATATTGAGATGGAAGGTATAGGCAAGACTCGTGCAGCGGCTATTTTTCTAGTACCCCTAGCACACCTGCACATGAGAGTCCTCCAATGATTACATTTTGCCCAGTGGTCCATGCAGGATCTACCACTATCACACCAGATAATAATCACAAATTCATGAAAGCAGGATCTTCTCCGGTGGCTTTGGACAGACCAGTTAGTCTTGGGATGACCATTTGTGTTCCCACATCCAACGGCTGTTCTAACCACGGACGCTTCCCAGATTGGGTGGGGGGGCATTATCTGGGAAAGACTGTCCAAGGGTTATGGCAAGAGTATGAGAACCACTTGCATATCAAACTCCTAGAGATGAGAGCAGTGCTCTATGCATTGCAAGCTTTTCAGGACTCTCTTGCAATAAGAACGATTGCGATTCAAACAGACAACATGTCATTAGTGTGGTATATAAACAAACGGGGGAACCAAGTCTTATCCCCTATGTCAAGTGGCACAGTGGTTGTGGCAATAGGCTGTATCTTCTCAACGTTTTCTGATAGCAATGCACATCCTGGGGAAATCCAATGTGATAGCAGACAAATTAAGCACAGCAATTTTTTTGCCTCACAAGTGGTCCCTGAAACAAGAAGTTGCGGACAAAATCTTCCAGAAATGGGGCCAGCCTTGCTGCAACCTCTTCACCACATCCATGAATGCCAAATGCAGCAGCTACTTTGCCCTCATTCCCCCTACCCACTTGTTCACGATTGGCCTCCAAGACTTCTGTATGCCTTCCCTCCTTTCCCCTTGATACCCAAAGTACTTCAGAAAGCCAAAACATTGGGAAGCACCATGATTCTCATTGCACCATACTGGTCTCATCAGATTTGGTTACCTTTTCTCCATGCCCACATTCTGGAGGAACATTGGATTCTGGACCCAGTTCCAGATCTTCTGACCCACTTCTCGGGAGATTTCCATCCATCAATCCAGACCCTAAAATTGACAGCTTGGCTGCTCCACTTCCGCACATAGCTAGGTGTTATGATTTTTCCCCATCCATCAGAGATATTCTGATTTCCTCTCACAAACCATCAGCTAGGAAACTGTATTCCAGTAAATGGAAAAGATATTCATATTGGGCAGATAGACACAATATTGATCCCTTCACAGCTCCGGTGGCAGCTATTCTGGAGTTTCTTTCAAGTCTCTTTGAGGAAGGTGCAGCAGCTGCTTCTATTAGGGTTCAGCTGGCAGCCATATCTAACTTTCCCAAAGGAGAGATGGGGGTGTCTATCATGTGCCATAAACTATACAAAGCCTTTTTAAAGGGAACCTTTCTTTTAAGACCCCCAATCAGACAACCTCCAGCTCCTTGGGACCTGAATTTTGTTCTAGCTGCCTTGATTCGTCCACCTTTTGAACCTGCGTCCTCCTGTGACATGAAGTTTCTATCATGGAAAACTCTCTTCTTGGTAGCTGTTACCTCCACCAGAAGAGTCTCAGAACTCCAAGCACTCTCTGTGCACTCTCCTTATTTGGTGTTCCACACAGACAGAGTGTCCTTGAGAACAAACCCGTCCTTTTTACCCGAAATCTGTTCAGAAAATAACCTGAATCAATCTGTTGAGTTGCCTGTTTCTGCCAAAAATTACTAATGCGGAGAACTTTTCATAATTGCATACCGGATCGGTCGAAGCCTGGGTTAACAACGACCGCCACCAGTACTGTTAGCCAACAGGGTGCTGGTGGAAATTGGGCTACTGTTGGCCGAAGGAGAAGAGGAGGGCGAAGGCATGTCCGAAGGCAGGAAGATAGGAGGAAGGTTAGGAGTGTAGCAGTGAGGGTAGGAACTTTGAATGTTGGCAGTATGACTGGTATAGGAAGAGAGCTAGCTGATATGATGGAGAGAAGGAAGGTTGATGTATTGTGTGTGCAAGAGACCAGATGGAAGGGAAGTAAGGCCAGGTGTTTAGGAAATGGGTTCAAATTGTTTTATCATGGTGTGGATGGCAGGAGAAATGGGGTAGGGGTTATACTAAAGGAACAATATGCCAAGAGTGTTTTAGACATGAAGAGAGTGTCTGACAGAGTGATGTTTATGAAGCTCGAAATTGATGGTGTAATGATGAATGTTGTTAGTGCATATGCTCCACAAGTTGGGTGTGCGATGGATGAGAAAGAGAAATTTTGGAGTGAGTTGGATGAAGTTGTGGTGAGTGTATGAGAGACTAGTGATTGGAGCGGACTTTAATGGACATGTTGGTGAAGTGAACAGAGGGGATGAGGAAGTGATGGGTAGGTATGGTGTTAAGGAGAGGAATGCAGAAGGTCAGATGATTGTGGATTTTGCGAAAAGGACGGACATGGCTGTGGTGAATACGTATTTTAAGAAGAGGGAGGAGCAAAGGGTGATGTACAAGAGTGGAGGAAGATGCTCACAGGTGGATTATATCCTATGTAGGAGGGCCAGTCTGAAGGAGATTGGAGACTGTAAAGTGGTGGCAGGGGAAAGTGTAGTTAAGCAGCATAGAATGGTGGTATGTAGAATGATGTTGGTGATCAAGAAGAGGAGGAGGAGTGCGAAAGCTGTGCCAAGGATTAAATGGTGGAAGTTAAAAAAGGGTGATTGTGAAGTGGAGTTTAGGGAAGAGTTAAGACAGGCACTGGGAGGCAGTGGAGAGTTACCGAATAGCTGGGTAACTACAGCAGAGCTAGTAAGGGTGACTGCTAGAAAGGTGCTTGGTGTGACATCTGGACAGAGGAAGGAGGACAAGGAGACCTGGTGGAGGAATGAAAAAGTACAGGAGAGTATACAGAGGAAGAGGCTAGCGAAGAAGAAGTGGGATAGTCAAAGAGATGAAGAAAGTAGACATGAGTATAAGGAGATGAGGCGCATGGCAAAGACAGAGGTGGTGAAAACTAAGGATAAGGCATATGGAGAGTTGTACGAGAGATTGGACACTAAAGAGGGAGAAAAGGACCTGTACCGATTAGCTAGACACAGGGACAGAGCTGGGAAAGATGTGCAGCAAGTAAGGGTGATAAAGGACAGTGAGGGAAAGGTACTCACAAGAGAGGAGAGTGTGTTGAGTAGATGGAAAGAGTATTTTGAAAGGCTGATGAATGAAGAGAATGAGAGAGAGAGAAGGTTGGATGATGTGGGGATAGTGAATCAGGAAGTGAAACAGATTAGCAAGGAGGAAGTAAGGGCAGCTATGAAGAGGATGAAGAATGGAAAGGCTGTTGGCCCAGATGATATACCAATGGAAGCATGGAGGTGCTTAGGAGAAATGCCATTGGAATTTCTAACTAGATTGTTTAATGAAATTTTGGAAAGTCAGAGGATGCCTGAGGAGTGGAGAAAAAGTGTTTTGGTACCTATCTTTAAGAATAAGGGTGATGTGCAGAGCTGCACTAACTACAGAGGGATAAAACTGATTAGTCACAGCTTGAAGTTATGGGAAAGAGTAGTGGAAGCAAGGTTAAGAAGGGAGGTGATGATTAGTGATCAGCAGTATGGTTTCATGCCAGGGAAGAGCACTACAGATGCAATGTTTGCTCTGAGAGTGTTCTTGGAGAAATACAGAGAAGGTCAGAAGGAGTTGCATTGTGTCTTTGTAGACTTGGAGAAAGCATATGACAGGGTGCCTAGAGATGAGTTGTGGTATTGTATGAGGAAGTCGGGAGTGGCAGAGAAGTACGTAAGAGTGGTACAGGATATGTACGAGGGTAGTGTGACAGTGGTGAGGACTGCAGTGGGAGTGACAGATACATTTAAGGTGGAGGTGGGATTACATCAAGGATCAGCTCTGAGTCCTTTCTTTTTTGCAGTGGTGATGGACAGGTTGACAGATGAGATCAGACAGGAGGCCCCGTGGACTATGATGTTTGCAGATGACATTGTGATCTGTAGTGAGAGTAGGAATCAGGTTGAGGAGACTCTGGAGAGGTGGAGATATGCTCTAGAGAGCAGAGGAATGAAGGTCAGCAGGGCTAAGACAGAATATATGTGTGTAAATGAGAGGGAGGGTAGAGGAATGGTGAGGATGCAGGGAGTAGAGTTGGTAAAGGTGGACGAGTTTAAGTACTTGGGATCAACAGTTCAGAGTAATGGTGAATGTGGAAGAGAGGTGGAGAAGAGAGTACAGGCAGGGTGGAATGGGTGGAGAAGAGTGTCAGGAGTGATTTGTGACAGACGGGTACCAGTAAGAGTGAAAGGGAAGGTCTACAAGAGGGTAGTGAGACCAGCTATGTTATATGGGTTGGAGACAGTGGCATTGACAAAAAGGCAGGAGTCAGAGCTGGATGTGGCAGAGTTAAAGATGTTAAGATTTGCACTCGGTGTGACTAGGATGGATAGGATTAGGAATCAGTATATTAGAGGGTCAGCTCATGTTGGACAGTTTGGAGACAAAGCAAGAGTGACGAGATTGCGTTGGTTTGGACATGTGCTGAGGAGGGATGATGGGTATATTGGGAAAAAGATGCTAAGGATGGAGCTGCCAGGTAAGAGGAATAGAGGAAGGCCTAAGATAAGGTTTATGGACGTGGTGAGAGAGGACATGCAGGAGGTTGGTGTGACAGAGCAAGATGCAGAGGATAGGAAGAAATGGAAAGAGATGATCCACTGTGGCAACCCCTAACTGGAAAAGCCGAAAGAGAATGATGTTGAAAGAGAATGATGAATCTGTTGAGTTGCCTGCATTTTTTCCCAACTATAGCAACAAGGCTGAGTATAAGTTACATCAGTTGGATGTCCATAGGCAGTTGCATTTTTACTTGACTAGAACAAAAAACTTCAGGAAATCAGACCAGCTTTTTGTTTCCTATTCTGAATCAAGAAAGGGGTTACCCATTTCTAAAGTAACCCTGTCAAAATGGCATACAAAGTGTATTTCCTTTTCTTACAGTAACAATGACAGACAGTTGCCAGGAAATATAAAGGCTCATTCCACGAGGGCTGTGGCAACATAATGCACCTTTCAAGCCAAGCTTTCCATTTGTGCAGCTGCCACCTGGGCCAAACCTCACACTTTTCTTACACATTACAATGTAGACGTAGACTCCTGTAACAGGGCTTCCTTTGGGTCCAACGTTCTGAACAGTCTTATTTCAGGAGTCACCCTGGGATAAAGGTGCTAGGGATGCTATCTCAACCAGCAAGAATTAGGTGAGATAGGACAACATAACATCAAGAAATTATGTACTCACCATAACATTCCATGTTTGTTGTCCATCTCGCGTATATTCTTGCTTCCCACCCTCCTTCCTCCTCCTTCGCTCCTGGGGGATCAGGTGGATATATATCCTCATGTACATATATGTTCATATGTTTCATATGTTGTGGATGTGTAATTTGGAGTTTCTGAGTTCCTCCTTCCTTCATTTAGTTTCCTGTTGTCTTTTTTATATATAGTTTTGGAGATGTTAGAGGCTTTAGCTTGCAAACAAGATCTGGGTATTATTCCTATTGCCTCATGGGGTAGGGGATAGCCTCAAGCCAGTAAAAGCCCTCGAGCTTTTGTAGTAGGCTGAGTTGGAACCAATACTCTGTTCCGAACCCAAACAGGAAGAATATAGATGAGATGGACAACAAACATTGAACATTATGGTGAGTACATAACTTCTCATTTAAGCGCAGAGATGGGGCCACCTAACTAGTGTACTCCACAGCATTCAGTATGGATGCATAATTAAAACTGAACTTAATTGAGCCCAATTCTTCAGTAAAAAATACTATAAACCAATTTATACACCTCTCATCCATTAGCACATGGCTATGGGTACATAGGTTTTATTGTCAAGCTTATAATCTACTGGTCAGGCATTAACACAATCCTTGATGTATTCCAGTTCCCAAGTATTAAAGATTTCTGAAGCCAACAGTTATTTTAACAAGGAAAAACAGTCCAGTCTTAAAAATGTTCTATAGTGAGTATAACATTAGCATTTAAAGATTAAATGAGTCATTGCTGTATTGACACCTGTGGTACATCCATTATAAATTTAATCAGAAGTTACAAAGTAAAGCAGAAATCATCCTTTATTAAAGGATATGCCAGCTCTTGAAGCCTTTGAGTCATTCAAGTTTTCCAGTCAAGAGCTTTCTAAGAATATACTGCTTCAAGTGGTTTGTTCAAACACCAAAATGCAGGACTTCCAGTTCCCATCTTGTGCAGTAAACAGACAACCCAGAGCTCTATACTAGGCAGTAATGAAATTGCTTGCAGCCCAGCCACTTTCCACAGCTTTACAAGATTGTGCAGGTTCAGCTAAGCATGTGCTTCTTCCTTCTATGCATAACCAAAGCAAGCTCCAAAAGCTGAAGTCAGCCTTAACACTGTGGTCATGGCCCTCACCACATATGTAGCAAGAGAAACTGACCCAGTGCTGATACAACAATGGCCATTACAGAGCAGCCAAATCCCCACATCCTACAGCAATAGCTAGTCTAGGGATGTAATGGCTCTTACATTATTCATCAATCTCATTATCTGTTTAGCATTTCCAGGAATCTCAGGGCTCAAGTGCAGGGCATTAACATACTTTCAGTCAGACTGCACAGCTACACCAACATGGTCCAGCAGCAAACATCTAGCCAAAATAGAGCACTAATATCTTCTGTATTTCAGAAAACATAATGATAATTCAGTTCATGAAAATAGGAAGAGCAGAAATGCTAGGATCCTTTTACTGCAAGATGGGGCTAGAGATGTGGTTCTTGTTGCAGCCAGAAACATTTGGCCTAGCTACCTCACCCAAATGCTTAGTGGAAAGCTCATTCCTTAGTCCCTATGGCACCGGCAAATGCCTCCCCATCCCAGTAATTCTCCATGTATCTTATCAGCAAAAGCAGTAGGTTCTGCAGGCTGATGGGATGAAAAAAAGAAAACATTTCGGCCATAAAATCCAGTATGACCGTGGCTTTTCCAAACTAGTAGTAGCAAAAAGGAAAATATGGCTCCCGTTATTGCAATGCTTGAAGGAAAGGGATATACAGACATCCACCCTTTCAGATTAGAAGTACAACCCAATGCTCCAGACTTCCCAGAAATACAAGGCACTTTCATACCTGAAAGAAAACAGCAACACTATCTGACAAATATGCACTGGTCTGCAGCACTGCCTAAAAGGCTAAAAGGGCTGGAGCCTTGGAGGAACACTAACCCATATGGACATGAAGTCAACCAGTTTCAACATACAAAAATCCTATTTTAATCATACCACCCCAATGACAATTCAAACTGGATGCTTCACTTCAGTTGTCGTGCTCGGAGTGTATGTGCAAGTTTACTTCTTGGCAACACTAGATACAGACTACCCGTTCTTGTCATATAGTGCTTAGAACTACAAGAGGACTTGTGTGCAAGTAAACCTCAATGATCTCAGCTACTTCACCTTTGCAGATGAAGGAAGTTGATGTAACCCCCTTAACCTTTGGAGACTAATTACCATAATTACTTAAGGGTCTAAGTTTCAATTTCTTCAGATTGACCATCTCCATTGTTATTTTATATATTTATGTTGCACAAATTATGAGCAGCTGCTTGTTCCTTTACTTACATGTTTTACTGAAATGTGTGCATGTGCAAAAACCCTACTCCGGTTCTTTGATGACATAAGACCAGGTGCACTGATGGAGTTGCAGTCATTTTCCTTGCTAGTTCAGATGAAGTCACTTACCAGTCAAGCATGCCCTTACTACAGTACACAAACTTTGTTAATAAAGATCAGATTGTACTCTAGAGGTCCCATAAGGGATTCTGGAAGGACCCCACTAGTTACTTCCATGCTCCAAGGACCTTAACCTAGCTGAATTGCTTGAGAAAGTTACTGAAGCAATGGGGTGGCTCAACAGTACACAGTGTATCTAGACCTCACAAACGTAGTTGATACCATCCCACACATATTGCCAACAGGACTTAATATTCCCATATAACTTGTACAGCAAATTATCTCACAGACAGGAGCCAGGCAATTAGGGTAGGTGGCTCTACCTCCTCAAAAACATGTAACACTAGTGCTGCAACCCATGGTTCCATTCTTGGGCCACTCCTGTTTGACATTTACTTCAGGTCAGAGCCAATAAAGGGTTTTTGGTTGGCAGATGGCTATAAGCAAGGTACCAAATTCTTTAAAGGAAAAAAACTCCAACAGTCTTTCCCAGATAGCTGGTATAACCATGGACAAAAATGAAATGCTAAAATGTACAATAGTTTCCTTTAGAAACCAGGGCATCCCTGTAGCTATCTTGCTGGCAATGGCAGACTGTCTGGATAAAGCAAAATATGCAAGTCTTGAAGCCTACAATGAGTTATCAAAGAAGCTGGACATTTGAAGACTCCTGGAGCAGCAGAAGCAAAAGTTAGAGAAGTAAACTGATAATATTACCAAGAAAAATCCTTAAATGACCTATGTATTTTGTGAATGAGAATATGTAAAACAGGCATCTTTTAGAACCAATGTAACTAGGAAAGTTTGAGGGGGGAAAAGTCTGAAGTGTTAACATTCAGAATTACAGAGTGAAGTGTTTAGGTTGTAAAAATGTAAAGTTCGCCTCCACATTCATTCTTCCCCAAGAAAAAAGTATTGTCCCACTGCTGTGGAGACTGAGTTTACGACCCCCTGATAAAGTAACCAATGAGGCACAAGATGGAAATGGGTCTTTTGGAAGAAGAGGAATTCTTGATATGGGAAGGGATGCTCAGTGTAGACTATCCACACATATTTAGCAACCAACAATCTTGGTCAATTGTCATGAAGGTGCAGGGAAAGATTCCCTGCAATATTTCAGCAGAAGACGTGGTGGCAAGTGGAAAGGAGGCAACTATAGTCATAAGTTCTTTTGGGAAGAGGATCCTTGGACCCATCAGTTATTCTTTTGACATCACCTTGCCATTTCCTCAAATGTTAAGCAGATTTTTGCTGGCCTGACTTGCAAGGTTTACATAAATGCTCTGGACTAGTAGGACAAGCTCTGAAATTTGGGAATCTACCAATACAAAGTTAACCCCTGTGCATTAGCATATTTTTCCCTCCAACCTGTCAGTGCTCTGCTGCCCTTATTAGGAACTGGATAGGAAAATGTTCTAGTACCCAATTCCTGCATACAAAGACCAGAGGTGATACTTGTGTATCTGTGACCCTATAAACCCTGACAAAGCTTTTTTTGTGAAGATGAGGCTGGGAGTCTGAAGACCGAGAATCAGCTAACAATCCATCCTCCGGTCGTAAAACTAGGGGGGGCAACAAAACCTTAGGGAGTCAACAGTACCTTTTCTAGGAGTATAACTCCTTATCTTTGCAACTATCAAAGTATACTTCATTTTGAAAGTCCAACAGATTCACAGATTGTGTGGGAAGGAAACCAAAAACGTAAAACACTATTGTTTATTATTCGCCAAATAAATCTTTAGGAACAGGTCTTTCCTTGTTCTTCTGAATAGGCATGTACACAAAACTGAATGGCTCTGAACAGTCCTAAAGCAAAGTTATACCAACCCTCCTTATTCCCCCTTCTGAAGGGGTAAATTCTTAGTATCCTGGGTATGCTTTCTAGGAGTGCACAGAGATGCAGCCTTCGAGGGGTTGAAGCCATAGGTCTGAACTCCATGACTGATATGCTAATGTCACCCTTCAGAAGACCCAGGTGGATACTTCCTTTGAAGACAGTTCTTCACAGGCGATTCCAAATGGTCTGCTCAGATGTGAGCAGGTCCAGGGCCATAGTAGTTTGGAGAAGCAAACTGATGGGCCAAGGTCTGAAATTATACTTCAAAGTGGAAAAGTCCCTCACATTTCAGCTTTACTTACCTGAAGCAGCAAGGTTCACCACAGGAGGAAGATGAAAACCTGGCTGCTAGTATGAAGTCCTGAAGAAATGTTCAAGAAAAACAAAAGGAGTCAAGTTTGCACACACATTTCATGATTAAGATGATTAAAAGAAACTTCCACATTTTCCTACAGATTAAACTTCACCCTTAAATAGCTTTTCTCCCTACAATATGGTGCCAGTATTGTCTAGCTAAACTGGCTTGTATTTTCTCCTTGCCTTAGAATCAAAGGGAAAGCTCACCCACTTAAACTTAACTTTTCACATGCTTCGAAAAGGAATTTGTCTCCATCTGCACAATGAACCACTGGCAAATGAGTAGTTTACCCCATCAGGTTCTGCTGACATATTGGCAACTCAGGAGCTCAAACTGAATCCCGTTATCTTTAATGCAGAGACAACACCAATTCACAGCTGCTTCCAAAGTAGACATCTTTCATATATCAGTCAAGGGTTCAAAGGAAGTTGCCACCTCTGGCAAATTTACATAGAATTTCAATACTATAATTCTGCTGAACCTTTAAAGGTTGATTTACCCAAATTAAAAAGTATCTGTGCAGTATCAAAGATGTCCGTGACATTTAGAGAAGGCAGAAAATGTATCATTCTTTTAAAATATCCATTCATTTGCCATTCTTCCCACCCCTGACAGAACTGCCCAAATCAGGACTGACTGCAGGAAGCGAGACAGGTGTCAACCCTATCAACTAGGTGCACTGACACCTGTTTATAAGGTCTTTTACACTTTGTGACATCCTCCCAACAGATACATAGCTGGTGCAGATCCATGGGGTGGACATTCAACTGACTGAGTTACTTGTTACACAGCTGATGACATCAGCATTTCTAGTCTACAAAGGAAATATAACCACTGACTGCAACCATGATTTACAGCAGTTTAACACATGTGCTATGTGCCCTTTCATTACAAACATTACGACAAGAAAACAAGTACTTTAACATATGAAGCTGTGTTCAGCACACATCTTACATGTATAGAAACATGAAGTGCACATACTAGAGAAAGGTATGTGCATGTGTGCACATGTGCATATACAAGTGACTTCACCTCTCAATCAGCAGTTAAAAAATCCTTTATCTACACTATACAGTGCAAACACCAAGTTGTCTATTAATTTGGTACAAGACTCACTTGTGTATTGCATATGGTGCAGTTAACTCACAGTTTAAATCTGAGATTTCTGTTCTAAACTCATGTTTTTGGGTTAACAGTTGTCATACAATGTTATGAGAATGTGTAACTGTAAACATGAAGCTTTTCTCCATGGGTATCCCATTGTTCATAGGTTGGTACTAGGCTATTGGCCCTAGGGCCTATACAAGCCTAGCCATAACAATTCCCTGGATATTTCTTTCCACAATATTTACTTCCCTGGACCCCTGTCTGGCAGGGTGACTGACGTGATCCCCTTGGTGAACTTCCTATCTCCCATCCAATTGTCAAGGTTCCTTTTGAAGAGGGCCAAAGAGGTGCTCTGCTTGACATGTATGGGCAGTCTATTCCAGAGTCTAGGGTGTCTCTGGGTCAGGAACCTATCCCGCCAGCATGTTTTGTTCATTCTGATGACAAGGTTTAGATCCCTGGAGCGTGTGGCTTTGAGTGATTGGGATTTCTTTAAGTGTAGCATGTCCAACAGCTCTGGATTTGACATGGCCTTGTATGTTAAGCAGAGGTCGCCTCTGGGTAGACGATATCTGACAGTGTATAGCTGCTGTTTTTTTTAGATGGTCAGCATAGGGCATCTGCTTTAGGCCTGTGATTCTTTTAGTGTGGTATTTCTGCGGCCTTTCCAGTTGTTGCAGATGTCTTGAGAGGTACATACCAAATGGGGCATTGTATTCTATAATGGGTCTAATGAGGGATGAGTACAGTGGGACAATGACCACCTTTTTTCTGGATGAAAAGCCTTTAGTGATGAGGTGTGCCACATAGAAGGATTTCCTGACTGTTGCGGCGATGTGGTTAACGAAGGTGAGACCACTGTCCCTAAGTCTCTTATCACACTTTCAGTGTTTAGTGTACTGCCACCTATGTGGTAATTCATGGGTACATGTTTTTTCCCAAAGGAGATAACTATACATTTCTTGGCATTGAGCTTGAGCCCATGGCTCTGGCACCAAGCATCTGTTTCTGTAAGGCCCTTTTGTAGAATATCCACATCATTTGCGGATTCAATAATGGCTCCCAGTTTGCAGTCATCTGCGAACTTTGCTAGCCATAGTCCCTTACTTCAGAGACGTAGATGCCAAACAAGAGCAGTCCAAGGACTGAACTCTGAGGTACTCCACTTGTCACTTGTATGGAGCTGGATTTGGAGTCGGCTACTTTTACAGTGTGGGTTCTGTCAGTAAGCCAACTGGCAACCTATTGAGTGACATAGGGATTAATGCCCAGCTTAGTAAGTTTATCTATGATTCCAAAGTGGGGGATGTTGTCAAAGGCCTTAGCGAGGTCCAGATAGGCTGTGTGGACTGCCTTACCCTCGTCCACAGCTCTGGAGACTGATTCGAAGAAGTCAATCAGGTTCAGGAGACAAGATCAGCCCTTCACGAACCCAAACTGGGTGGGGTCCAGTTTTTGAAGGTTGCCAATGTCTTTGTTTATAAGTTCCATGATAATACATTCCATAGCCTTGCAGATCAGGCTCGTCAGACTGATGGGGCAGTAGTTCCCAGGATCTAAGATGGATCTCCCCTTGTGGAGTGAGATAACTGTAGCTGTGTGCCACTCATTGGACATGAAGCCTGAGGTGAGGCTATGATTAAACATGACACTTAGATGAGGTGCCAATTCATTCTGTAGTTCATGTAGTACACAGCCTAGGATGCCGTCTGGTCCCATGAATGCTGTAGTCTTAGCTTTGGAGAGTGCGTTTTTACCTGTGTGGCCATTATTACCAGAATTTGGCAATCTTTCGGTATTGAGATGGACCCTTTAGAGGTGAAAGAGGGGTAAAGTTGGCACTGAATTGATCTGTCAAGATATTGGCAACATCCCTGGGATCAGTATATTTAATGCCATTCTGTTGCAGCTCAGAGCAGATCTGAGCATTGCCATTTAGATTCTTGACATAGCTATAGAATGCCTTGTGGTTGTCTTTGGAATCTTTGGCAATTTTATTTTCATAACTAGCTTTGGAGGATTTTATGAGGGATCTCAGCTTCTTACTGAGGCTGGTAAGGGAGTTTTTTGCATCCTGGGATTTTCCTCTTTTCTGCAACAGTTTCTTCTTTTTGTTGTAAAGTTTGTTTATGGCAGGGGACTACCAGATTGGCTTCCTTTTTTGGAGGAGAGCGTCTTGGTTCTATTTGGGATGGCATGATTCATGCATGAGTGGATGTGCTCGTACAGTGCCTTAGCGTAGAATTCAGCAGCCGAACTTTCAGTTCCCGTCTGCATGGGTGTCATGAAGTTTGTAACTTCTGACTTGAGTAGCATGAAGTTGGCTTTGGAGAAGTTTTTTATGGAGGTTTCCTTACTGGGGGGTGGGGGAGGGATGTGGGTGTCAAGGGTGATTAGCTTATGGTCAGACCTGACCAACGAGGGGGTGACCATAGGTGTGGAGCATCAATTTCCCATGTTGGTAATGACCAGGTCTAGGATATTGGAGCCCCTGGTGGGACTATGGATTAGTTGATCCAGGGCATTGGAATTTATGAATTCCAAAAACTGTTGGGCAAAGGTGTTGATACACTAGTAGATTTCCCAGTTAATGGCAGGGTAGTTGAAATCACCCAGTATTAGGGTGTTTGGTTGTATCTTAATATTTTCCAGTATGTTTAGAAAGGTGTAGTGAGAATCTTGGCACATGGTGGGGGATCTGTAACAAGCTACAATTTTGACTGCAGTCTTACCTAGGGTTAGTTGCACCTGGAGAATTTCAGACGCATTGTGTTGGGCAACTAGCCTGGTGTTGTGAACATCCTTGATGAATATGGACATTCCTCCACCTTTAGTGTTTTAGTCCTGGTTTGGTGGCCGAAAAGTGTGGTATGAGTTGTAGCCTGCTATTGCAGGGGTGATCTCTGGAGCCTTGAATCAGGTTTCAGTTACTGCACAGATATCGATGTTCTCCATTCTTAGGAGTGCCTTGAGAGGGGCTTTAATTCCCAGTCGGAATTTCATGGTAAACAAGTCTAAAGTAAATGGGAATGGTGCAGGTGAAGATCCATGCTTACACAGATGAAACAGGCCCAGTGATGAAACAGTTTGTTTCCACTTTAGTCTTAAATCCTGTGCTATTGAAATAGGCTACTTTTTTCAGCTCCACATCCACTAGACATGGAATGCAGTGGAGTACAGGTGAGGCAGAGTAAAGCTAAGCTACCAGAGTGGAACACTAACACAAAGAAACAAAACTCATTTTACAGTTTAATCTTCGGTCCCTCGATGGTGGTATTCATGTATTACATACGTAAATGTGCTACGTAAAAGCTACTGACATGAACTGAGGGGGAAGGCAAATGGCACACTACAAACCACAGATAAGCTGATGCTGAAATGTATAAAACAGAAATCAAGGTGATGCAGCAGCTCCTCTACAACACTTAACAGGACAAAGGGTTTGACAAATATTTTTAAAAGCATTGTAATGTACCAAGTACATCAACATGTCATACTTCCCAACACTGTATAGCAAATACATAGATTATGAGTAGACATTGAGTTTAGTGGTAAAAGGCACAGCCTTGTCTAAAGTTGTCACTGAAGCATCTTTGTCATCCATGTTGTGCTTGTCACATTAGCATTGCCTGTGTTCAATTGGGCACCACACCCTTCTGCTGAAAATGCTTAGTGTGGCAGTGACAAGTTTTTCAAATGAATGTTGAGTCAGCTATATTACATAACAAAGCTAACACATTTGAAAAATGTACTAAAATATGACAAACATCCATTATTCAAACTACAGCCAGCATTTTAGAACATGTTAAGATGTGTCAGAAAGAAGCCGAGTAAAGTGCCATAAACACAGGCATTTTAGGTTCATAGGTTCATAGGTTCATAGGTTCATACTAGGCTATCTGCCCGAGGGCATTTACAAGCCTAGCCCATAGTTTTGTGGCTTACGCCACCCCTTTAGTAAGGGGAACTATACCCATTATTTTGCTGTGCCTCTGTCGAGCAGTGACACTGAGGTAATCCCTGGGGTATATCTGCGATCTCCCATCCATTGGTCAAGATTTCTCTTGAACAAGGCCAGCGAGGTGCTCTGCCTCACATATACCGGGATTTTATTCCACAGCATAGGGAGTCTTTGGGTGATGAATCTATCCCTCCAGCACGTCCTATTAATAGCCGTGTCGAGGTTTAAGTCTCCCGCCCTTGTGGCTCTGACAGATCTAGATTTTTTGAGGTGAAGCATATTCATCAAATCAGGGTTTGACATGGCCTTGTATGTTAGGCAAAGGTCACCTCTGAGCAAGCGGTGGCGACTGAATAGAGCTGGAGTTCTTTCAGTCGGGCAGCATAGGACAGATGTTTGAGACCCTTTATCCTTTTGGTGAGGAACTTTTGTGGCCTCTCCAGCTGCTGCAAGTGTCGGGTCAGATACATTCTGAATGGGGCATTGTACTCAATCATTGGTCTGATGAGTGATGAGTATAGGAGACTATGACCTCCCTTGATCTAGATGAGAATCCCTTCATGATAAGGTGGGCAATGTAGAAGGTCTTCCTAACTACTTTAGCTACATGGGTGTCGAATGACAGACTACTATCAACCTGGGTCCCCAGGTCCCTGATAACTTCTTCCGTGCTCAGTGGATTGCCACCTATTTGGTAGCTAGGGGTAACCTTGTTTTTCCCGAAGGGTATGACTATGCATTTTTTGGCATTTAACTTTAGGCCATGGCTCTGGCACCAGTTATCCGTTTCTGTGAGACCCTTCTGAAGGATATCTGTGTCAGATGTGTTTTCTACTATGGCGCCCAGTTTGCAGTCATCTGCAAACTTTGTCAGCCATAACCCTCCTGTGTTTGCTTGTACTTTGGAAAAGTAGATGCCAAACAAGAGTGGGCCCAGGACTGAGCCCTGTGGTACACCACTTGTGACAGGCTTTGAATCTGACATGGCGCCAGCAACTCTGACCCTGTGGGTTCTGTCACTCAGCCAGTTTGCAACCCATCTTGTGATGTATGGGTTAACATTTAAGCTGATGAGTTTTTCAATGATACCCGAGTGGGGTATTGTATCGAAGGCCTTCGCCAGATCGAGGTAGGCTGTATGGACTGCCTTTCGCTCATCAATGGCTTTGGTGACTGTTTCAAAAGTCAACCAAGTTTAAAAGGCATGATCTGCCTTTGACAAAGCCAAACTGGGATGGATCCAAAGTCTGCAAATTCCCTATGTCTTTATTTATGAGGTCCATTATGATCCTCTCCATGGCTTTGCAGATAAGGCTTGTCAAGCTAATGGGCGGTAATTTCCAGGGTCGGTGGAGGCACCGCCTTTGTGAAGTGGGACCACAGTTGCAGTCGCCACTCCTGGGTGCGTATCCAGAGGTAAGACTATGATTAAACAGCTGTCCTAGCTGTGGGTTTAATTCCTCGTTGAGTTCGTGGAGCACACAGCCGGGGACACCATCAGGTCCCATGGATGCTGTGTTTTTGGCTTTGGAGAGAGCAGTTCTCACTTGGGCGTTGGAGATGTTTGGGGGCTGCAATCGCTTGGTATAGATATCTCTCCTTTTGGGGGAGGGGAGACGTTTGCACTGAACCTGTCAGCCAGTATGTTGGCAATGTCTGTAGGATCAGTAATCTTCACATCATTTTGAACTAGTTCTGAGCATATCTGGGAGTTTCCTCCCAGGTTTCTAACATAGCTAAAGAAGGCCTTATGATTGTCTTTTGAGTCTTTAGCTATTTTTCTCTCAAAATTTGCTTTGGATGATTTTATGAGAGCTCTTAGTTTTTACTTATAGTGATCAAGGGTGTCTTACCTTTTAAGGATTTTGCTCTATCTTGTAGTAGCTTCCTCCTTTTGTTGTAGAGTTTGTTTATGGCTGGGGTCCACCAGACTGGACGCTTGCCTTTGGTACAAAGAGTCTTTGTTTTGCTTGGGATTGCCTTATCCATGCAGTCCTGCAGGTGCTGGTAGAAGGCATTTGTAAGTGATTCAGCGGCTTGAGTACTGTTTTCCGCTGGCTCGGGGCCTTAAAGGAGACCACACTAGTCTTTAGAAGTGTGAAGTCGGCTTTGAAGTTCTTTACTGTGGTCTTTTTATTTCAGGTGGGGTGGGATGAGGACCTCCAGTGAGATTAGTTTGTGATCTGATCTCACCAGTGAGGGGTATACTTCGGTGTTGAACATTGTGCTCCCATGTTCGTGATGATGAGATCAAGTATGTTTTCTCCTCTTGTGGGGATGGTGACTAGTTGTTCCATGGCATTTGAGTTTATGAATTCCAGGAACTTTTGGGCTAGGGTGTTTGGGCTTGAGTAGTGTTCCCAGTCTATATTAGGGTAATTGAAGTCACCTAGTATGATGGTGTTTGGTGATACATTTATCCCCTCTAGTGTTTTCAGGAAGGCCATGTGAGGTTCCTGAGTTTGTGAGGGTGGCCTGTAACATGCTACAAGTTGCAGAGCAGTCTTGCCTATGGTTAATTGCACCTGGATGGTCTCCGATGCATCGTGCGTTGCCAACAGTGTTGAGGTGTGCGTGTCCTTGATGAATATGGATACCCCACCTCCTTTCTTGGTATTGCCCGGATTTTGGGGCCGGAACGCATGATAAGAGGTAAAACCTGATAGTGCTGGGGTGCTCTCAGGAGCCTTGAACCAGGTTTCTGTCACTGCACAGACATCGATGTTCTCCATACTGAGAAGGGCCTCGAGTGCGTGCATTTTGAGATTTAGACTTCTGGCATTGAGCAGCATTACCCTTAGTTTTTTTCCTTTTTTGTGTTCTAGGGTGGTAGGTTTAGAATTTGAGCCTTGCCTAAAAAAGGCACTATGGGGTGGCAAGAGCCTTTGCCAATATCCAGAATCCCAGGGTGACAGGTGCAAGCCGTCCTTTGAAACAGCGTGGCTTGTCCAGCATGTCATCCCAGGCAGACAGACATTGGATCCCCTTTGAATGACACCAGAGTTTAAGCCAATTGTTAAAGCTGATCATCTTATCTCTGTATTGTGGCATCATTCTTGGTGAAGGTAGGATACTGCTCAAGGTCAGGGTCATACCTGCCTGGGCTACATAATCAGAGAGCTCCTCAATGTCTCTTTTCATGTAGTCCAAGGAGGTACGTCTCAGGTCGTTTACACCAGCGTGGACAATGACTGAGTCGTATTTGTACCTGCTGTTGAGAGACCTGAGTGCTTGCGTTATGTGGCGGATTCTAGCGCCCGACAGGCAGCTTACTGTGACCTTCTCCTTACTCAGTCTGGTGAGCGGGACGTCAGTGTGTCTGACTATGGAGTCACCAATGACTAGTGTGTCTGGCATTGTGCTTGGCCTTAAGGGCTGTGACTGTTTGACACTCTGACTGTGAGGTCTATGTGTTGCAGGTGTTGTGTTCTGAGGTGGTGGTTGTTTGGGTGTCTGCTTTGGTGGCCTCTGCTGTTTTGGTAGATTTTTGATCTAGTTGTGGTTTGCCATGGTAGAGCAGTATTAATGAGTGGTCAGAAGTCTGCCCTGCTTTAGTAGCAGCAAGCAGTGCTAGAGCAGCTATGCACATCATTTCACATATGATTACAGAACTTGCTTGGCGAGCAGTAAACTGGGGAAGCCACACAAAGGAATTTTAGAGAACTATAGTCCTCTGGGACTTGATGCCACACGTATCAAGTTCAGTTACAGGAACAGGAATAAGCTGCTGCAAGCCTCTGTTCACTGATGATTTTAGCCCTTAGGAGTGCAGTTTCCTACAAAAGTACACAGTAATTTTCGAGTATTACAGAGCAACAGTAGCACTTCAGCAAAACTGTCTCCTTGATAATAAGGGTGATTGCATCTTGCATTAACAAATCCATTGATCAACAGAACACTGAGAAAACAATGCCAGATTACATCTTTATCACAAAAAAGATAAAGGTATGAACCTCAGAGTTGGTAACACTTGGCTTAGAATTACAACACATAGTAAGGCGAAACTGCATTCATCAAGATAAAACTCACATTAAGAATCTTAACCCACCCCAAAAAAAGAAAATCTTCCCACCGTAGGGACTAGGAGTACAATTTTCCAGTCCATTCCTTTTACTGTGTAGAACTCCTTAGCAAAGGGTAAACCTGTCTCCAAAATGCACATCAGTGTCATTCCGCAGTAAAAGTAATCCTGTTACAGAAGGTATACAAGATGAGTGACCAACACTAATCCCATTATAAGTCAATGACATGGGAATACAACACGATTTCCTTATGCCCAGGATGACTCAAAGCAAATCTGAATAGATTATGGGAAAGGGTTGAAAAACAAGATCAACTTGATATATGAAGCCACATTTGCAGCCATTTTGTAGAAAACCATTAAAATTCTGTAAGCAGTGATTTGAGTTGTTAAAATACGTCAAGCATGAAAAAACAGATTTTAGTTCTAAGGTGGACTGCTATACAATAACAAAATGGACTTAATTTTATGTGAAGTGTTCCCATGCATCCCTATGCATGAGAATACTCGTGCAGAAAGACAAGTTCATTTTAAGCCCCTTGTTCAAAAAATTAACTTTTAAAGGGCCCACAGAATCTCATGAGATTACAACATTAAAATCCATTTTAATTACACCTGGTTCCCCCCAAAGTGACACCACCTGCTGGCATATTAATAGCCTAAGACATGTGAAGCTTACACTTTTGTATTTGGAAGCTTTAAAAACCTACTTTAAAATGAATTTTTAACACAAGTGTTCACATGCACAAGGAGATATGCAAACATTTTACGTAAAATGTCTATTGATTCACTTTAAAACAAATTTTAAAGACTGAAAACATGGAAATGTTCAACACCACATAAAACTACAATGGGTCTTCATACTGACTTTGGCACCCCCAACTGCACTTGCCCCACCTGATAAAAAGCAAGCTTTTTAAAAAATAAATCAAGGAAAGAAGAATCCTCAAGAGGGTATTTATCTGCTTGAAGACACAGCTGAAGCAGGCCACACTACTATCAGACAAAGTTGACAAAAATCTATATTCACTCACCACCAGAAAAAATAAAGCTGTTTCAGCAAATTTTATGTCCCTTCAGACTAGCACATCCTCCATGCCAAGAGCAGATGTGCAGCGCGAGAGGAAGCATGAAGTCAGACTGATTACACATACAGTATTCTTCTCATATGTAATGGCTACACGTGATCTAGTGAAAAAACTACAGCAGTACAGCAATCACTCAACTGCACTGCATCACCATAGCAAGTACATTTTAAGGAAAAATCAACCTAAATTCCAAAAACATTTCCAAGTTCCTCCCTCATCTTCACTCTCCTTGACAGCTCACCATCTACCAGTTCATCTAATTTCTTTATCAGTGGTAAGTAATTTGAATCCATCCTTGTCCAGTTCTCCCTTCGTTCTAAGCAGCTATCTGCCCAAAAAACCTTTCCAATGCATACTGCAACTCTCCAGTTATGCTCTTCCCAGCCTTGGCTGAAATCTGCCCACAGATCCATTACATCAACTCTGCACCTAACCTTCCTCACTAAAACATTACCACTACAAAAATTCAAACACACCCTTCTGACCAAGTGTTTCAAATCTGAAAATTCTACTGCCCACACAAAATGTATTTAATATGCTAATCATAACACTAAACTGAAATTCAAACTTTACACTCCAAGCCAAGAAGTCTTCACCCAAAATGTTGTCTCGGTGATTGACTTAAGACATAGCATTGAAAATGCTCTTCCTCTGAACATAACATGCGAGAGTACAGCCCAACTCATACCTGCCAAGAAAAGGATGACCAAAATAAAGTTTCACTCCTAAACCCTGGACCTTAAACATCTCAAAATGCCATTTTACAAGTAAATGTTTATATAGAGCAGATGAGTAAAATCAGATAAACCACTGCTCTGCATGCTTAGGATATTACTGACAAATGTATCATTAACAGCATTTCACAAAGCATCAAAGTTGAAACTTGCAAGTCAACTGGCCAGAAAGTAAAAGTATGCCAGCTGCACAAACAAGTAGTCAAGACCAGCAGTGTATCTTTAAACATGCACCTAGACCCATGATCAGACAGTACTGCATCAGTTTAGGCCACCAAAACATCTGGCAAAATCTGTCAACTAATGGGAAACACATTACAATTATGAGTGGGTCAAACCTTGTAACCAGAATAGGCAAAACAGCAAGACAAAGGTTTAAGGTGTAGTGGTCACACTGAAGCATCTTTCCTTGTCAAAACTATTTTTGCTATCTTCAGTGTATCAGCAGTCCATCCTGCAAGGCAGGGCACTTAACCACTGCTTCTGCCATTAGGTCAGTTCCATCCACTGGTCAAATTATTTTTAAACAGGGTTACTGTTCAACATATAACGGAGGCTGTTCCATAAGCGTGGAACCCTCTGGGACATGTACCAGTCTCTCCAGATAATTCTGTTGAAGTTGCAAAAGATGCAGATCACTGAACCCAGTATTTTCTAATACCATTTGACTTGTAGATGCAAAGTGGGTCCATTAATGCAGAGTCTAAATGCCTTATATGCCAGGCATAGGATACCTCTTATTCTATACAAGAGGAAACACAGTGAACTTTGAAGCAGTCTATTAGGTCATGTGCCTTAGGCCTAATACTCCTTCTGTAAGGAATATCTGTGGACACTCCAGTTGATACAAGTGCCTGGACAGGTACATATCAAGGTTTTTATTTTCATTGTTTACTAAGATTCCTTAACATCAAATCTACAAGTGTCATGACAGGTACTGAGGAATGATTCACATACATTTGCAAAGGAATATGCTAAGAAAAAACTTAGAGCAGCTTTTCTTACATTGTGGTTTTGTTGTATCTTCATGCATGCAGATTTTTCAATGTAACGTATTGCCATCTGCAAGACCTAGTTGACAACTTAAATTCCTATACATACACTTAATCTTGCATAGTAAATCAACCCTGTCCCCCATATGTTCAGACCCTGAACATACAGTAGGAGAAAAGGAGACCAAAATTAAAGCACAAGAGGAAAAAAAAAATCTAATTTGAGACATTCTTGGAAGAAACCAAGTGTTGTGAAATTGCAACTCTGTCCTAATGTTTTCCTTTAAAGCGGATGCTTTTCCTGCTCATTAATCCAACAGAGAAATGGAAAAATGATCCTATTTGTTTTAACCCTCAACTTGTTTTTCTAGGGTAGGGATGAATCATTCTTTCCCATTTGTTTCATCTATCACATTATGTATGTCAAGAGGACTACAGTAATTGGATTAGATCCAGCTGCAGGGACTATTACATGCTAATTCAAATATCTTTCAGACAACCACATCACAGATAAACATTAAATGGAGCTCAGTATTGAGCCTCTGAGCAAATGCTAGTGTTTAAGGATTAATTGTTGGATGTTAAGAAAACTAGTTTGATATGGAGTTTCACAAACTTCTCTTTTTAATCTACAGTGACACTAGAGAAAATACTTGCAAGTTTTAACATTTGATACTGCAGGTGACAAAACCATATTTTTTGCACTACATACACAGCTTGGTCAAAAGCAAGCCAGTTTTTAGAGAAGGATGGTTACAAAGACAATACTTCTAATGAGAGTTGAAGATTTGACAGTACAAGTCAGAAATCACATGAATCGGATTAAACACACATTTTCAACTACACATCTAAGAGCAACTAAAATCAGCTACTTAAATATCAAGTATTAATTACTACAATGCACTAGAATGACCACCAATACAAATTTAAAAGCAAGAGTTCTACAGATTGTCAAAAGTAGACACTAAACTGGAGAACAGAAAAATCACATTAAATGATCATCACAAGGATTTCTCATGCCTGAGAAACTATCAGTGACAGAAACCTTAACTAAAACAGTCAAAGCATGGCAACCCACGTTAAGGTAATTTGCAACTTAAACTATAGATGGGAAGTAAGCACAGACTATTAGTCATGCAGACACTGGAGAAAATGGACAAGAACTACAAACAGCAGCACGTGCAGGTAGAAGTTATGCAAACTATTTGTGACACGGTGCACAAGTCAATTACAAATATAGGCAATGTGTGGTGTACAAGAAATACATTTAAGGAACGAAGACTTAAGCATCTGGAGGATCAATCCCATTTTTCAAGGCCCCAACTCAAATTTAAGTGCCAAAAAAATGTAACACATGGTTAAATACCCCAATAAAACAGTAGCAATAACATTGAAGGAATTGATCATGGGTGAAATTCCAGCTGAGGCTTAAAGGACATGGAAGAACCTTAAATACAGCATCCTAATAAGATTAAAATCTAGGAAACAAGTGTAAAATACCCAAAGACTCTGGGAGTTCCACCACTTATCACACTGAAGAGGACAACCTGTTAGTGTTTCAAAGAGAAACAGATCCTTCGGTGGCACAAGCTTCATCTACTATAGTCCTAAGAAAAACAAAAAAGGGAGAAACAATCTGCTTTCAAACTTTCACCATTACATCCAGAGATGAAGGAATGGTAGGGTTCTAGTCTAAGGAATCATACTACATGGACAGGTGCATGCTTATATTGTGCTGGGGTTTTGCGCCATATTAGAAACTTGTTGCATTCCTCATTTGGGTTACTGCTGAGGTAGTAGAGGCAAACAATGTCACTACCTAGATGACTACCTAGCAAGTACTGCAAGAACTTCGGAAGCAAAATCATCAGTGGCTAGATCCTTTACAAGAGGACTTGCAGCAAAAAGTGGCAGATTGCAGCAAGCCTTAATGAACGAGAAGAGATATTCAGGTGTGACTGGAATATGTAAGCAAGTTTACTGGGGTTGGTTTGCAAGAATCAGTGGTGTACAAGATATAACCCACTTAAAATTGCACACTACAAGCTTTTAACTTTTGGAACCATAGCCAAACATTTTACACTTGAAAAGGTATAGGGGATAACTTTTCCAAGATGAGCAGGTGTACACCAAGTGCACAACTGTCTGCTGTCAGTATGTTTACTTGACATTACAAACTCTTATCCATTACATTTTAATCCCTAACTGGCTCATCATAACATAGTCTCCCACAATATGGTGACTATGCTTTTTATCACTTTAAAACAAGCCTCATAGCATAGTGATTACGCTAATGAGGTTCTTTAATACAATGATTTCTGAATTACTGTTATAACATGATGTGATATTAGCCACAATCAGTACTATCATACATATCCCTGCCTGTGCCCAGGATGAGGAGGTCACAGGCATGATAGTGATCCTTTCTGTGGCAATCTTGTTGCCTAATAATGCATGTTATGTGGTGTCCATAATGTCTGGCTGTATGTATGGGACTACATTTCCCTCCTTATGTTATGACCTGTAGTGTGGACTGGTGCAACCAAAACACAAAGATGTTCTCCTTAAGCAGGCCTCATGATGCAGTGGGACAATGGTGATCATCTTTTAGGGTAGTACAATGGTCCATATATAAAAGTGATGCATGACACTAGCTTGACAAGGCAATCAGTAAGGCCAATGCCATCATCCATTCTGGATATCAGTGCTGGCATAGATACAACAACCTACAGAGGTGCTGCCTCAACTTGATCCAGCACTGACAGACAAAGGTTAAGGAGAGAGACAAAGAGAGAGAGAGGCATATCTGATTTTACAATGCATTTTCTGAGTATTTCCTTTTCATGTCCTTGCCTTCTATTGACAGGGATATATTGTGACTATTACTGTCTCTCTTATATTTTAAATTACCAGAGAAGATATCATGTCATCATGAGGCCTGCTTAAGGAGAACAAATAGGATCTCCAGGCATAAAGGTCAGTACAGTACATGAACATTTAACATTTAAAACTGATATGGAATTGTCATAAATATGTACCAATGTGTTGTATTTTTTTCGACCTTCTATTTTTGCTTCCTCTGTCTCAGCTGGTTAGCTGTGGTACAGGATGAGATGCTGTAGTGACCAGCTGGGCCTGGATCAAATAATGTGCCTTCTGCTGAGTCATCAGTCATTCTAAGGTCTGCCACTCCACAGGACAGTGAAGATCACCCTGTGAAAGGTGACTTGAACTGAGTTGGCACTTTGCTGTGCTGGCCGTCTGTTTCCTGCTCATAGTGGCCTTGTTGAAGTTGTGAGGCATATCACTACACTTACACACATCATAGCTTTGGACATATCATCTTCTTGTGGCTCTCACATCCATCACATGACCACCCATAGTATGGCCACTGCAGTGGCGTGACAGCTGTCTTATCACAGTTGTGATCATTTACTATAGAACCCATTTCTCAGCATGTCAGCACTATGTCAGTCCATCATACAGAATCAGCTTCCAGCCACAACGTGCTAATGCATCTGTGTTACTTACTGCACAGCTGTAGCACTACAGATCATTCTGAATAAACCCATCCCAAATGCATGGAGAGATATACCATATCTGACTTACTGCTACAGTGACTATTCACAAAAAGATAATCGGTTAATTTGGGTTTAACAGTTATTCAGCATGCAAATGACTGTGTTTCATGTATATGAATAGTTTACTTATTGCTATTAATGAGCAAAAAAGATATACATAATTTTTTAAATTTCTTAACTAATCTGACTAGCTTTCAGCTAAAAACATGATAATAAGCTACATCAGCATAAGAGCTCTTCAAATAATCAGTTGTCTGCAAAACAAGTGGAAACATTTGTTCATGTACTCTGTAAATTTTTGCAAGAAGGTTTAAATATGAATAACTGTTATTTCCAATTTTTTAAAAATGTGCAAAACTTAAAATCAGGTGGCAAACTAGTACTGGTGCAAATGTTGATTCAGTCAAATGAGCATTTGATCAAATAAAGCTCTCTCTCTCTCTCTCTCTATATATATATATATATATATATATATATATATATATATATATATAAAATACACATGCATACAGATATATAGATATACAGATAAATAGATAGCTGTGAATACTTACTAACATTTGAAACTCACAAATATCTACATCAATACCCAAAAGGTCAATATGCAAACATTGACATGGTACAATGCATGTGTGGGGAATAAACCCACAGCATGAAAACAAAATTGAAAAACAGCACTTTCTGCTGGGAGACAAACCACCCTGCAGACCCATACCCTCTGTTAATTATATTTAATAACTCACAGTCGGTACAATCCCTGGGAAAGGGGCATATTCCCCAACCCCAGGAACTGTCAATAGTGCATGCCTATTGACCATTTATTTTGTTAACCAAAGTGTAGCAACAAAACAAATGACTTCTGGGAGTTTCAATTTATCCACTCCTCTCTATCTCTTTCTCTATCTATCCATCCATCTATCGATGGCTATAGATAAACAGATTATACAGGTATACGTTCATTTAACAACAGCAAATATTGTATTCTTGTTTATTTTTTTGGAAGAGTACAGCTGTGTGTTCTTTCCAAATAATTTGCTTGCTGCACTTGGAAGGCGGGCCATTTCAGAGTTTTTCCGTCTACTTTTTAAGACTGACATGTTTGAAATGTAGAACTCACAGCACAAAGGACTGAGACAAAAATGTTTCCCAACAGATAGATAACATTCAAGACAGATGCTAAACATTTTGTAAGCTGCATAAATCATACCGCAAAACATATGTACAAAAAAACAGAGTAAAATGTTTGTAATATGATATCAAGAGAGCTGAACTGTTTTTTTTTTTTTGTTTTTTTTTTAATAACAAGAGAGGGTGTGCACCAACTGGGTAAAGGATAAACTCTTTCATTGCAAAATAATAACAATGATTGTTAAGATGTGGAAAATAAAAGTTTATGCAATGTTAAGCTTACACTTAGGAGAACTGAATGCAAAGTAAATAAGACTGGAGTAAAAGGAAAGTGTAATTGTGTAGGTGTCTTACCATAAGGAACATATTCACATAGATTACTTTGGTAGTATTCCTTACATCTAGGACTTTCCCTGTAAAAGCTCCACCCATCTTTATCATCCTGCCAAAACTAAGGACCTTTCCATGAGGTGTACGTCTACCCAAAGCATTTGTCCGACACACTTGTATAACAGCAGCATATATAGTTTTTGCATTTTTATAGGGTTTGATATTTGTTTCTCAAAGCAACTGGGTTCCAGTATTTCCCTCATCTAGCCATTGTTCTTTAAATTTAGTGAGCTCAAAGTACTTGCCATTCAAAAGACTGTCTTATAATCACACACACATATAAATATGTGTGTGTATAGAAAGATTTTTATAGTGTAGATACAGATATAAATATACATAGCGATAAATACAAAAAATATATATTATATAGACCTAGATTAGATATATAGATATAGGGTGTACATGCATAGGGTTGACTGGTGAATGGTCGAGCAGGTATGGCCGAAAGGAGTGCAGCAACATCTCAAAAATACGATTGCAAGTGTTATGAATTGCTTTGACCCATGTTAGCACTCGTTTTAGGGTGTAGAGCAGTTGGAAATGTCTAATTAGGTATTTTTACATTCTGACCATTCGGCGTTATGGGGTACATGGAGAAAAATCAGTAAAATGTATGGTCAAGCAATGTGCACTCGACCGTATGAATGTAAACCAGATATATAGATATAATACACACACACACACACACACACACACACACACACACACACACACACACACACACACACACACACACACACACACACACACACACACACACACACGGGAGAGGCTGACACAGGTTTGCTAGCTATGCCCCCTTCTGCCCAGACAATAAGGTAGTCACCACTGGCATCAGTCAACTCCTTATCAGCTACTTTATGGCCATTAACAACGGCTGTCCAGTCTTACTGTGTAATATTAATACAAATGGTAGTTTGACCAAGAGCAAGGCTGTTAGGAGTGGCCCACATAGTGTCACCAAATAAATACACAAGTACTCTCAAAACATAAATATCACTAAACAGATCAGCCACAATGAAAGGTTTAAATATGTTTAATAATAAAAAAATAAAAGAACAAGTCAACACTAAATATATATTCACAGTGACAACAGAGTTCAAAACCACAGAAAATATTCAAAACAACATTGCAGGATAGTCTCAAATAAATAACGAAAAATATCTAAACTAAGCTTCACTATATTCCTGACTGAATCCAAGAGAATTACTATAGCCAGGTATAGATCAAGGCAGATGTTTGGTGAATAGGTCTTCTTGTTGCCAGGTCCAAGACAGAATAAAGACTGCACTGTCTCTCTAACAGACTTCTCAAATTAATAACTCAAATAGTACTGCTGGGATAGCTTGCAGAATGACATCATTTCTTGTTATGTGACTCTATCCCAGGTGAAACCCCCACTGCTGTATACTAGCAGTATTTAGCTTCTACTTGTAAAAATACATAGACTTCAGGTCTTTGGCAGATGCTGGAAGCCATAAAATAATTACTTTCCTTCATGCTTTCAAAACTAGTAATTAGTTCACTCTGAAGACAATACAGAATGCTTCTCAGCACAGACACTGTGTCTCTAGCTGGCTTGAAAACTTTTAGTTATGTATTTACCATAACTTTAGATGTATGGGATCCATCTCGCCTACATTCTCTACAGATGGGTTCGGAGCCGATACTCGGCTCCAACTCGGCACGCTATACAATAGAACGAAGTCTCTTATTGGCTGAGTTACCTCATATCCCAGGATGCACCACTACTGCTTCCCCAGATCTTGTTTGTCCGCACACATGCACACACACATAGACTGTTGTTATAACATTGCCCGGTGTTTCAAGAGAGGTAACAGCTGACTACGGACCGTCCGGTCTCTTCTGGCCTCCAAGGCAGGAGGAAGGAGGGTGGGTTATTAGGAATGTAGGCGAGATGGATCCCATACATCTAAAGTTATGGTAAGTACATAACTAAAAGATGTAATGTGATCCTATCTCGCCTACATTCTCTACAGATGGGACAGCGTCCCTAGCACCTAATTCCTGGGTAGCTCACTGGAAAACGGTCCGGAGAACCGTGGAACCAAAGGAAGCTCGACCCCTAGATGCCACATCCAATTTGTAGTGAGAAATAAAGGTGTGTAGAGAAGACCACGTAGCAGCCGCACAGATGTCATTAATAGAGAGCTTGGAATGAAATGCTGCTGAAGTGGCCATAGCCCTGGTAGAATGAGCTTTCACTGGAACTGCAAGCTCCTTATTTGAAATGCGATAAATATGAGTAATACAGTCTCTGATCCACTTGGCAATAGTGAGTTTCATGACAGCTTTTCCCAATTTACTGTCCGAAAAAGACATGAACAATTGATCTGATTTTCATGCTTGGTGTGTCCTATCCAAATAGAAACGTAATTGTCTGTGCACATCTAAGCTGTGAAAGGTATAACATTGAGCAGCTCCCTTGCCCCCCGTAGGAGTGGTTACTGATTTGAAACTGTAGTTTTATTGGCCAACAGGGGCCATTTCCAAAACTCCTTCATCTTCCTCTCTTAAAACCAAGTTGCCTCATGGTTTTGGAATCTTTTCAGGCTTGTTGGCTGTTGGTGAAGCACCCACCAAGAGGAGAAAATGCTGAGAGAAGAAGGGAGCCACTTTTGAGATTTTAAGTATTTTTTCTCTGTTTATTTGCTAAGTTTTTCTGCATAGCTGCCTAGTTTGAGCATTTTCTGGCTTGTTAAACTTGATTTCTGCATTAGTAGCTGTATTTAGAGCACAACCAAAAGTTGTTTACTGAATTTCCTGTTTGCACTTAATTTTAAATCGTTTTTTCTCAAAACTTGCATATTTTCTGTCCTTGACCTAGCACGCTTGTGTGGGGTCATTTACTGCACTGTTATAACTTGATATTACCTGTGAACCTCTGCTATCTCTGAAAAAACAAAAATAAAAAAAATCTTGCTTTTTTCCCACTTTTCTGAGATTTAAAAAAGTTCAGTTACAGGCTTGCTGTTTCCTGAACTGTTTGTAAGTTTCTGTGAGGCCATTTTTGCTTGGGCTAAAGGAAAGTTTCTCTGTTGATCAGTGGCAGTGAATAACATTGAGCAGCCTTCCATGCCCCCCGTAGGAGTGGTTACTGACTTGAAACTGTAGTTTTATTGGCCAACAGGGGTCATTTCCAAAACTCCTTCATCTTCCTCTCTTAAAACCTTGTTGCCTCATGGTTTTGGCATCTTTTCAGGCTTGTTGGCTGTTGGTGAAGCACCCACCAATAGGAGAAAATGCTGAGAGAAGAAGGGAGCCACTTTTGAGATTTTAATTTATTTTTTATTTTTTTTATTTATTTTACATTTGTTAACCGGGCTAATCTGGCTGGATACAAGTCCATTTTCAGCAGAGGCCCGAGAAGAAAAGCTCCACTATCAGAATAAGACAATACATTTACAAAAACATTTCTAAATTAATACTAACAAAATGTACTGAGACAATATACAGTTTACCTGGACTCATCTGAGTAGGTAACAAACAGAGTTCAGTTAAGCGGCTAAGGAGATAAGCTCCAGCATCTAAAATACAAAGTTAAGTTAAGAGACATCAAAAGTCAAGTTAAAAAATATAATCGTTAGTCAGTAGTCATGATATCAGCTTAGGAAATTTGCAGAAGCAAGAAATCTGTTGGTATCAAGTGTTAAAAGAGCAGGTTTGGCAGTTTAACAGGTAATTAAGTAGTTAAAGATGAGGAAAAGGGGAAAAAAAGGTAGATAGAAAGTGGGGATAGAATATAATTTGATTGGAAAAAGTATTATGAGTTTGGTAAAGGGTGGGAGTGTCCAGTTGGAAAAAGGAGAGGGTGGAAACAGGATAGTGATGAAATGCCAAGGTAGCAGGATTATAGGAGGTCAGCTAAAGGTAGAAAGAGATGGAAAGAAGATGGCTAGAAGGGAGGTAAGCAAAAAATTGAGAGATAAAAGAGTGAAGGTCCAGTAAAGGGGCTGATGAAGTCAGTCTAAGTTAGAACGGGAGTGGAAAGAGATACACAAGTAGCAGACTGGAGAGAGTAATAAAGAGTGCTGAGGTCAGTCAGGATTGGAGCAGGGACATAGCCAGTGAATTAGTAGGTGAGTTTTTATCTGTTTTTTGAAAAGGTGACATGAGGTTAGGGAGGTCAGTTCTGTGGGAAGTTTATTCCAGTAAGAACCGATAGTGTTTGCAAATAGGGAATCACCTGATTTGTTATGAGATTTCAAAGTAGTAACTAGTAGCTTGTTGGCTGATCTAAGTGTCGTGAGATTTTTATAAGGTGTGATGAGTTTATTTAGTATGGGTATATTGGAGGGGTAATGAAGAATTTTAAAAGTGATGATCAGTTGTTGTAGGAGTATTAGGTTTGGGAGTTCAAGCCAGTTTAGTTTCTTTAAGTTAAGACAGTGGTGAGTTTGGAATGGAGAGCCAGTGGCAAATCTGGCTATACTGTGGTAGGCAGTATTCAGTTTCTGAAGATTAGCTTTAGATAAGTTGATAAAGGAGGGAGAGGCGTAAAATAATGTAGAGATAAGGTGAGTTTGGGCGAGGGCTACTCGGGAAGTAGCAGTGAGATAGGGCTTTAGCCTGTATAGGGCACCAATCTTTTTATTGACTGTCTTGATAGTTAAATCAATGTGATAGTCAAAATTTAGCTGGTTGTCTATGGTGACGCCTAGCAGTTTAGTGCAGCTGTCAGGTTTGATGACAGTGTCATTACAGGATGTTATTGAAAAAGAGATTGGGGTGGATTTACAGGTTGGGGTAAAGAGTAGTAGTTTGGTTTTTTTGGGATTTAGGAGGAGACAGATATGTTTAAACCATTTTTCTGCTGCAGTGAAGACTACTTGGGTAGCAGAGTGGAGTTCAGCTGGGGAAGAAGCAGAGCAGATGAGAGTGGAATCATCTGCATATTATATACATGTGGATGTTGGGAGGGAATTGGGCAGATTATTAATGAAAATAGAGAAAAGTAGGGGACCTAGGATGGATCCTTGTGGGACTCCAATAGTAATTGGGAGTTGAGTGGATAAATGGCTGTCCCAAAGGACTGCTTGTTTTCTATTAGTCAAGTATGAGTTGAACCACTGTAATGCTTGTGAATCCAGAGATAGGGATTTTAAGGTATCGAGGAGAAGTTGATGGTTGACCATATCGAATGCTTTTGAGAGGTCCAAGAATAGTGCAGATGAGAACAGGTTGTTATTTCGTTTTTTATTTATAGTGTCAGAGAAGGAGAGAAGGGCAGTAGTAGTACTGTGGTATGGTCTAAAACCACATTTTAAGTATTTTTTCTCTGTTTATTTGCTAAGTTTTTCTGCATAGCTGCCTAGTTTGAGCATTTTCTGGCTTGTTAAACTTGATTTCTGCATTAGTAGCTGTATTTAGAGCACAACCAAAAGTTGTTTACTGAATTTCCTGTTTGCACTTAATTTTAAATCGTTTTTTTCTCAAAACTTGCATATTTTCTGTCCTTGACCTAGCACTCTTGTGTGGGGTCATTTACTGCACTGTTATAACTTGATATTACCTGTGAACCTCTGCTATCTCTGAAAAAACAAAAAAAAAATCTTGCTTTTTTCCCACTTTTCTGAGATTTAAAAAAGTTCAGTTACAGGCTTGCTGTTTCCTGAACTGTTTGTAAGTTTCTGTGAGGCCATTTTTGCTTGGGCTAAAGGAAAGTCTCTCTGTTGATCAGTGGCAGTGAATAACATTGAGCAGCCTTCCCTGCCCCCCGTAGGAGTGGTTACTGACTTGAAACTGTAGTTTTACTGTCCGTTTTGGGTCTATTCCTGCTTTTTTCCAGCCCCTGCTATCAAGCACGCCTTAACGTGCTTTAGCGCGATTTAGTGCGGAGTTGCCACTAGAGCAGCATCGGGCAGCGCCGGTTTAACAAGGTTAAGCTTTTTCTAGCTCCATAAAGTCTGTTCTTCAATTTTTCCCTTAGAACTGCTCTGTTAGGAACCTAAACAGTTTACACCTTCACTAAAAAGCACAGCACTTGTTCCTAATTGCTTTTTCTTCTCAAAAGCTCAGCACTTGTCTTAAAAGCATATCCCTTGTCTTATAAGCATTTTCTTTGCAGGTCAAGCACTCCTATATTATACAAATCCATCACTTGCAAAACTCCCCAGGAGTGCCCACTTCCCTGCTAAGCCCTCTACTTTTCTGTCTCATACCAACTCATAATTCTTTCTAGCATGTCGAAGGGTCAGATGCTGGCGTCCTCTCCTGCCCAGTTGGTGAATCTGGGAATTCTGAGGCAATGTTACAATTGTCTCATGTACACGGACAACCCTCTCCTCCTCCCACATAACACTAACACTTGCGAGAGATGCAGCTATTTAGCCAAACTGGAGGCTGAGCTCTCTCAACTCAGGACTGGCAAGACCAGGCAGGAGGAGAAGGCAACTACACACACCACAATACAAGTCTCACATAACTCAACCACACCACTGAATCAAACACATAAACACACTAAGACATACTCGGAGGCTCTGAGTAAAAATTTACCTAAACAGCAAAGGCCTCCAAAGCAGACACCCAAGCAACTGCAAACTCAAGACACCACACAAACAACACATAAAAACAAAATCAGTGTGCAAAGCAGTCACTGCCCTTAAGGCCAAATACAACACCAAACATACTTGTCATAGGTGACTCAATAGTCAGACACACTGACGTCCCACTCACCAGGCTGAACAAGGAGAAGGTCACGGTAAGCTGCCTATCGGGCACTAGAATCCGCCACATAACACAAGCACTCAGGTCACTCCACGGCAAGTACAAGTATGACACAGTCATTGTCCATGCTGGTGTGAATGACCTGAGACGTACCTCCCTGGACTACATGAAAAGAGACATAGAGGAGCTCTCTGATTATGTAGCCCAGGCAGGTATGACCCTGACCCTGAGCAGTATCCTTCCTTCACCACGAATGATGCCACAATATAGTGACAAGATGATCAGCTTTAACAATTGGCTTAATTTCTGGTGTCATTCAAAGGGGATCCAGTGTCTGTCTGCTTGGGATGACATGCTTGACAAGCCACGCTGCTTCGCAAGGGACGGCTTGCACCTGTCACCCCTGGGATTCCGGATATTGGCTAAGGCTCTTGCCACCCACATAGTGCCTTTTTTAGGTAAGGCTCAAATTCTAAACCTACCACCCTAGAAAACAAAAACGGGAAGAAACTAAGGGTAATGCTGCTCAATGCCAGAAGTCTAAATCTCAAAATGCACGCACTCGAGGCCCTTCTCAGTATGGAGAACATTGATGTCTGTGCTGTGACTGAAACCTGGTTCAAAGCTCCTGAGAGCACCCCGGCACTATCAGGTTTTACCTCATATCATGCGTTCCGGCCCCAAAACCCGGACCATACCACAAAAGGAGGGGGTGTATCCATATTCATCAAGGATACCCACACCTCCAGGTTGGTGGCTACGCACGAAGCATCGGAAACCATCCAGGTGCAATTAACCATAGGCAAAACTGCTCTACAATTTGTAGCATGCTACAGGCCAAGCTCTCAAACTCAGGAAACCCACACAGCCTTCCTGAAGACACTGGAGGGTATAAATGTATCACCAAACACCATCATATTGGCTGATTTCAACTACCCGAATATAGACAGGGAACATTACTCAAGCCCCAACTTTCTAGCCCAAAGGTTCCTGGAGTTCATAAATTCAAATGCCATGGAACAACTAGTCACCGTCCCCACAAGAGGAGAAAATATACTAGATCTCATCATCACAAACATAGGGACAAAATGCTCCACACCGGAAGTATATCCCTCTTTGGTGAGATCAGATCATAAACTAATCTCACTAGAAATCCACATCCCGCCCCCACCCCAAACAAAAAAGACCACAGTGAAGAACTTCTCTAAAGCAAACTTTACACTACTCAAGACAGGTGTGGTATCCTTCAAGGCCCCCGAGCCAATGGAAACCACAACCCAATCTGCGGAAGCCCTTACAAATGCCTTCTATGAACACCTTCAGGACTGCATGGATCAGGCAATCCCAAATAAAACCAGACTGTTTCCACCAAGGGCAAACGTCCAGTCTGGTGGACCCCAGCCATAAACAAACTTTACAATAAGAGGGGAAAGCTATTACATGATAGAGCAAAATCCCAAAAAGGAAAGGCATCTTTGATCAGTACTAGCAAGAAACTACGATCCCTCATAAAATCATCCAAGGCCAACTTTGAGAAAAAAATTGCCAGAGATTCAAAAGACAATCATAAGGCCTTCTTCAGCTATGTCAGAAACCTGGGTGGAAACTCCCAGATATGTTCAGAATTAGTCCAAAATGATACAAAAATCACTGAACCCACAGACATTGCCAACATACTGGCAGACAGGTTCAGCGCAAACTTCACCCCCCTCTCCCCAAAGGAGAGATAACTATCCCAACAGAGTGTAACCTCCCAGACATCTCAAATGCAGGTGAAAGCTGCTCTCTCTAAAGCTAAAAACACAGCATCAATGGGACTGGATGGTGTCCCCGGCTGTGTGCTACATGAACTCAATGAAGAACTAAACCTGCACATAAGGCAGCTGTTTAATCTTAGCCTTACCACAGGACATGTGCCCAAGGAGTGGCGTACGGCAACTGTGGTCCCACTCCACAAAGGCAGTGCCTCTACGGACCCTGGTAATTACCGCCCCATAAGCTTAACAAGCCTGGTCTGCAAAGCTATGGAGAGGATCATAATGGAACTCATAAACAAGGACATAGGGGACTTGCAGACCTTGGACCCAACCCAGTTTGGCTTTGTCAAAGGCAGATCTTGCCTTTTGAACTTGGTCGACTTCTTCGAAACAGTTACCAAGGCCATTGATGAGGGAAAGGCAGTCCATACAGCCTACCTTGACCTTGCAAAGCTTTCGACACAATACCCCACTCGGGTATCATAGAGAAACTTACCAGCTTAAATGTAAACCCATATGTCACAAGATGGGTTGCAAACTGGCTAAAGGACAGAACCCACAGGGTTAGAGTTGCTGGAGCCATGTCAGACTCCAAGCCGGTTACAAGTGGTGTCCCACAGGGCTCAGTCCTTGGCCCCCTATTGTTCGGCATCTACTTCTCAGAAGTACAGGCAAACATAGGAGGACTATGGCTGACAAAGTTTGCAGATGACTGCAAACTGGGTGCCATAGTGGATAGTACATCGGACACAGACATCCTTCAGAGGGGTCTCACGGAAACTGATAGCTGGTGCCAGAGCCATGGCCTGAAGTTAAACGCAAAAAAAGTGTATAGTCATACCCTTCGGGAAAAACAAGGTAACCCCAAGCTACCATATAGATGGCAACCCACTAAGCACAGAAGAGGTTATCAGGGACCTGGGTACCCAGGTTGACAGTGGCCTCTTGTTTGGCACTCACGTTGCTAAAGTGGTTCGAAAGACCTTCTACATTGCCCATCTGATCATGAAGGGATTTACATCCAGATCAAGTGAGGTCATTGTTCCCCTGTACTCTTCACTTGTCAGACCAATGATCGAGTACAATGCCCCGTTCAGGATGTATCTCACCCGACACCTGCAGCAATTGGAGAGACCCCAAAAGTTCCTCACCAAAAGGATAAAGGGACTCCAAAACCTGTCATATACTGCCAGACTGAAGAAACTCCAACTCTATTCAGTTGCATACCGTCTGCTCAGAGGTGACCTGTGCCTGACATACAAGGCCATGACCAACCCGGAATTAATGGACATGCTCCACCTCAAAAAATCCAAATCCACCAGAACCACTAGAGCAAGTGACTTAAACCTTAGCACGGATATAAATAGGGCGTGCTGGAGGGATAGATTTATCACCCAGAGACTCCCCATGCTGTGGAATAAAATCCCGGTCCATGTGAGGCAGAGCACCTCGCTGGCTCTGTTCAAGAGAAATCTTGACCGGTGGATGGGAGATCGTAGGTTTACCCCGGGAATCATCTCTGTGTCACTGCTGGACAGAGGCACAACAAACTAATGGGCACATTATTTCTAACATAAGGGGTGGCGTAAGCCACATAACTTTGGGCTAGGCTTATAAATGCCTTAGGGCAGATAGCCTAGTATAAACCTATGAACCTATGAACCTATATATATATATATATATATATATATATATATATATATATATATATATAATAATACACATGCATACAGATATATAGATATACAGATAAATAGATAGCTGTGAATACTTACTAACATTTGAAACTCACAAATATCTACATCAATACCCAAAAGGTCAATATGCAAACATTGACATGGTACAATGCATGTGTGGGGAATAAACCCACAGCATGAAAACAAAATTGAAAAGCAGCACTTTCTGCTGGGACAAACCACCCTGCAGACCCATACCCTCTGTTAATTATATTTAACTCACAGTCTGTACAATCCCTGGGAAAGGGGCATATTCCCCAACCCCAGGAACTGTCAATAGTGCATGCCTATTGACCATTTATTTTGTTAACCAAAGTGTAGCAACAAAACAAATGACTTCTGGGAGTTTCAATTTATCCACTCCTCTCTATCTCTTTCTCTATCTATCCATCCATCTATCGATGGCTATAGATAAACAGATTATACAGGTATACGTTCATTTAACAACAGCAAATATTGTATTCTTGTTTATTTTTTTGGAAGAGTACAGCTGTGTGTTCTTTCCAAATAATTTGCTTGCTGCACTTGAAAGGCGGGCCATTTCAGAGTTTTTCCGTCTACTTTTTAAGAATGACATGTTTGAAATGTAGAGCTCACAGCACAAAGGACTGAGACAAAAATGTTTCCCAACAGATAGATAACATTCAAGATAGATGCTAACCATTTTGTAAGCTGCATAAATCATACCACAAAACATATGTACAAAAAAACAGAGTAAAATGTTTGTAATATGATATCAAGAGAGCTGAACTGTTTTTTTTTTTTTTGTTTTTTTTTTAATAACAAGAGAGGGTGTGTAACAACTGGGTAAAGGATAAACTCTTTCATTGCAAAATAATAACAATGATTGTTAAGATGTGGAAAATAAAAGTTTATGCAATGTTAAGCTTACACTTAGGAGAACTGAATGCAAAGTAAATAAGACTGGAGTAAAAGGAAAGTGTAATTGTGTAGGTGTCTTACCATAAGGAACATATTCACATAGATTACTTTGGTAGTATTCCTTACATCTAGGACTTTCCCTGTAAAAGCTCCATCCATTTTTATCATCCTGCCAAAACTAAGGACCTTTCCATGAGGTGTACGTCTACCCAAAGCATTTGTCTGACACACTTGTATAACAGCAGCATATATAGTTTTTGCATTTTTATAGGGTTTGATATTTGTTTCTCAAAGCAACTGGGTTCCAGTATTTCCCTCATCTAGCCATTGTTCTTTATATTTAGTGAGCTCAAAGTACTTGCCATTCAAAAGACTGTCTTATAATCACACACACATATAAATATGTGTGTGTATAGAAAGATTTTTATAGCGTAGATACAGATATAAATATACATAGCGATAAATACAAAAAATATATATTATATAGACCTAGATTAGATAAATAGATATAGGGTGTACATGCATAGGGTTGACTGGTGAATGGTCGAGCAGGTATGGCCAAAAGGAGTGCAGCAACATCTCAAAAATACGATTGCAAGTGTTATGAATCGCTTTGACCCATGTTAGCACTCGTTTTAGGGTGTAGAGCAGTTGGAAATGTCTAATTAGGTATTTTTACATTCCGACCATTCGGCGTTATGGGGTATATGGAGAAAAATCAGTAAAATGTATGGTCAAGCAATGTGCACTCGACCGTATGAATGTAAACCAGATATATAGATATAATACACACACACACACACACACACACACACACACACACACACACACACACACACACACACACACACACACACGGGAGAGGCTGACACAGGTTTGCTAGCTATGCCCCCTTCTGCCCAGACTATAAGGTAGTCACCACTGGCATCAGTCAACTCCTTATCAGCTACTTTATGGCCATTAACAACGGCTGTCCAGTCTTACTGTGTAATATTAATACAAATGGTAGTTTGACCAAGAGCAAGGCTGTTAGGAGTGGCCCACATAGTGTCACCAAATAAATACACAAGTACTCTCAAAACATAAATATCACTAAACAGATCAGCCACAATGAAAGGTTTAAATATGTTTAATAATTAAAAATAAAAGAACAAGTCAACACTAAATATATCGAATACTATTATAACTAAATATATATTCACAGTGACAACAGAGTTCAAAACCACAGAAAATATTCAAAACAACATTGCAGGATAGTCTCAAATAAATAACGAAAAATATCTAAACTAAGCTTCACTATATTCCTGACTGAATCCAAGAGAATTACTATAGCCAGGTATAGATCAAGGCAGATGTTTGGTGAATAGGTCTTCTTGTTGCCAGGTCCAAGACAGAATAAAGACTGCACTGTCTCTCTAACAGACTTCTCAAATTAATAACTCAAATAGTACTGCTGGGATAGCTTGCAGAATGACATCATTACTTGTCATGTGACTCTATCCCAGGTGAAACCCCCACTGCTGTATGCTAGCAGTATTTAGCATCTACCTGTAAAAATACATAGACTTCAGGTCTTTGGCAGATGCTGGAAGCCATAAAATAATTACATTCCTTCATGCTTTCAAAACTAGTAATTAGTTCACTCTGAAGACAATACAGAATGCTTCTCAGCACAGACACAGTGTCTCTAGCTGGCTTGAAAACTGAAAGATACCACTTTTTTTGCAAAACCATAAAGTAATTTAATTTCAGCTATTTTTCTGAAGTTAACCTCCTGTATTCCAGTTTCACTGTTAAAATATATACATTTAAACAGTTACAATAGAGCATTTACATTTCTGTTCTATTCCAGTAGGGCACATTGTGGTTACATTTCAAACAGCACTTTGCAAAAAACTTTTCAGCACACAGTTCTGTAACAGCAGTTTGACATACACATGACCTACAGTTCTAATACATTTGTAACACAAACATGTTATATAACTCATGTTAATATTCACAAATGACACATAATTATTTACAAAATTCTAGATAGCTGTGCTGGCAGTATCCCCCTTTGTCACACTTCTTCCCCCCTTTGAAGACTCAAGCTAGTTTTTCAAGTGACCCTTGAGAAACATTGCTTGAGAGGGATAAGCCTATCTGGGAATACATTACCCCAGTCCCTGTCTTGAGATTCCAGCTGCCCTGGCATTGCTTACTCCATTATAGTGTTGCACTATGAAATCATATGCCTGCAACTCTAGGCTCCACCATAGTAACTTGGGATTTTGCTGGCTCACTTGCTGCAGCCATAGATCCCCCTTAGACTCCTCCTGCCTTCTGCTGCAAATACTTCGCACCAGGGCCTCCCTATCATGGTAAACTGGGTCTATATTTAAATCCCGAAAGGCTTTAACAGCGAATGTATGTACATCGACACAAACGTCGATGTACATAAACAGCGAAACACGTAATCGGTGAAAATCACAATGCCGAATGTGTTACGTCAAGCAAGAGCACTTCACAGGTACGTTCAAACGAACATACAAAACTGAAATTAACCCACTTTTGCAGGGGGCAAGCCCCCCTGCACCCCCTACACCCACCTACTTAAATATACCACTCCGAGACTACACTACAGTGGGGAAAAGGATATATTTCCTTATTCTCACGATCACGTTGCTGGCTAAACAAATACGTTCGGCATTGTGATTTTCGCCGATTATGTGTTTCGCTGTTTATGTACATTGATGTTTAGTTCAATGTACATACATTCGCTGTCACAGCCTTTCGGTATTTTAATATAGACCTGGTAAACCTTCATCATGTTAAAATAATATAGTTTGTGCCCCTTCCTCCTGCCCAGCAGTTCTACCATATAGTTAACATCACTTATCTTCCTTACCACTTTGAAGGGTCCCTCCCAAGCTGCCTGCAGCTTGTTGTGTCTGACAGGAATGAGAACCATAACCTGCTGCCCAACAGCATACTCTCTAGCTCGAGCATTGCTGTCTGCTGCTGGTCTTCTGCCAGGTTCTCCTGGGACAAGTGCATGAGTTCCCTCAGCCTTGTTCTGAGGTTAAGGACATATGCCACAACAGACTCCTTGTGGGACTCACGCTCACACTCCCATTCATCCCGAATCAAATCTAGAGGTCCCCTCACCCTATACCCATACAGCAACTCAAAGGGTGAAAAACCTGTGGATTCCTGGGGCACCACTCTGTAAGCAAACAGATGGGGCAAATATTTGGCCCACTGCTTCTTAAACTGTTCTGCAAATGCCCATAGCATGGTCTTTAGTGAAGAGTTTAACATCTCCAGCAAACCATTAGTCTGGGGATGGTGGGGGTAGTCTTTAGGTGCTTCACCCGACAGTGCTTCCACAGACAAGCTAGCAGGTCTGACATGAAATTAGAAACTCAGTCAGTATTTGTTTGGGGAAATCTACCCTGCTGAAAATCTCTAACAAATCATTTGCCACCTTTTCTGCCTCAATGGAGGACAGAGCCACTTCCCAGGGTATCTCATAGTATAGTCTACTACCACTATGATATACTTCTTTCCTGTGATACTTGGGGTATTCAGATGCCCCACAATATCCATAGCTACTCTCTGAAATGGCTCCTCAATGACAGGCAAAGGCACCAAAGGAGCTTTGACCTTGTCTCCTGCCTACCTTTTGGCACTGCTCACAGGTCCTGCCATACCGTTACATACCTGGAAATCCCAGGCCAATAAAAGTTATGCATAATACGTCTCCTGGTAGGCTTTATGCCCATATGACCTGCAAAGGTAATGGCATGGGCTATGGCTAGAAGTGCCAGACTAGACTCTGGGCACTACCAACTGCTGCATTCTCTCACCCTCTAGCCCTCCCCTCAGGGGTCCACTCTTTGTATATTAACCCTTTGCCCCAGTATACAGATTTCCCCTTTCCTTGAGAATCAGGTGTCTCCCTGGCTGCCTCCCTCAAGCCTTGTAATGTAGGGTTTGAGAAATGAGCCTGTCTCAACTCTCTTTCTGTAACCTTTCCCAGCTCCCCTTCCACAGGAAGTCTGGTATCCTCTGACAGTGGTGCCTCACTGTCAGCCTGAGTACTACTACTCACCTCTGACCTTGCAGTCACTCTTTCCAAGGTAACATCTGCACCCAGAAGCAGCTGTGGCTCACCTTCACTCCCCCTGCTATAGGGTAGCTCCCTCCCTGAAGTAGTCACCTCATCAGCCCCGGCTTCAAATGTGCAATGTGTCTGGATCCCCCCAGGCGACCAGACCTACATGCCTGTCTCCAAGCCTAACAGTGTGCCACTGCATGCACACAAGGTACTGCATTATCAAAACCATTCCCTATCTGGACATCTGCAGGGTTGTCCTCAAACACACCTACTTGTTTGCTTTCTTTTATACCCTCCCAGTCAAGGGAAATCCTAGCCAAAGGTATTTGGAATGGGGTCCCTCCTAAAGCTCTGACTGGAGTAGACTGCCCAAGCAAGTAGTGCTCCTCTTTAACCATTGCAGGCTTCACAATGGTTAGGTCAGAGGCTGTGTCTCTCTTAGCAGTGGCCTGTTTCCCATCTACTAAGATGGGATATAACCTCTTGTGGTAGTTTGGTACCCTTGTTATCTGCAGACAACTTACCACTGGCATTCTGTCATTCCCACTTACTGGCTTCTCCACCTTTTGTTCCCTACCTTGCCTCTGTGGATATCTATAAGCTACATGGTCCCACTGGTTATATTTAAAACATTAAACTCTTGATCTTGACCATGTACCTGAACTAGTGGCTTCCTCTGCTACTGCCAGACTCTGCTGGGGCAGTTTAGGTTGCCCAACATGGGTTCCCTTATACCCATGTGCAGCACTGAGTATCCCTTTCCTGTGCAGTGATGCCCTGCTTGCTAGGTATAGGTCTCCCTTTTTCCCTAACTCATCTGGAGTATTGCATTCCCTACATGCCAACCAGATTCTCACATCCTCAGGCAAAGTGCTAAGGGCTTGTTTCCTCACCAAAAGGTCTGCCAGCCATTCAAAAGTGGTGCCCTAACACTTACCCACCCATCTAAAAAGTGCACAAAAACCTAGGAGCATTATATAGAAATCAGCAACTACTTACCAAAGCAGCTAAAATTTTGGTAGCAAATTCTCATCTTATCTCTACCCTAGTCTATGCCTCTCCAATATTTACTAACCTTAGACAATGCAACCTAAATAAGCTCGAAACCTGCTACAACAAAATCACTAAATTCACCACAGTGGCTTCCTACCATACTCACCACTGTCTCTCACTAGCAGAACTGGGCTGGCTAGAGCTCCCCCATCTCCTTCAATGGTACTAACTTGCATTCCCCCACAAACTAATAAACCAACCACTAAAAGTCCCATCACTCCAGAATCTACTCCACCCCTACATAACCACGAGACAACTAAGATCCAGCTACAAAGACCTCCTACAGGTCACAAGAGCCAATAACTCTGCTGGAGAAGCATTATTCTCCTGCACTATAGCCAAACTCTGGAACTCCCTCCCATCCTCAATTACCTTTGTAACTTCTTGTACCCACTTCAAATCCTTACTAAAATCACACTTAAAAACTTGCCAGATATGCCCTTGCAACTCCCATTTTAATACCATCCACCCCACCCACCCACTACCTCTCTCGCCCCCTATCAACAACTTACTCTTAGCAAGCTTGGCTACTCATGTTTCCAGCTACCTACCACATAGTACTAACTTCTTGTAGCAACAACTGCTAATGGCTGTTATGTACCTCAAAAACAGATCATATCAATTGTTCACTGATGAATCTCAACTACATTTGTAACCATGTTTAGCATATGTCACCATATTTTAAAATTGTACTATGTTCTACAGCTGTTTTACATCTATGTTTTATTCTTGTCTTACGTCCTCAACTGGACTAATGTCTATATTTTAAATGCTATGTTTTTTAACTGTATAATGTAAGTAATACTTAATGTGGAGCTTTTCTCCCCGGGCCTCTGCTGAAAATGAACCTGTGTCTAGTCGGACTCTCCCGGTCAACAAATGTAAATAAATAAATAAATAAAATAAATAAATATATCTATGAAAATAAGTGCTTAACTCACCAATATATATTCACACACACTTTCATCTGCCCTGCGCCTATGCTCACAAAACTTTTTTCTATAAACTTCAGGTGTTAAAGCATTCCAACAAACAACTTTGAACAGTATTATAATTTAAGCAATCAGTATCAGACAATTTAGAAACAGCAGTTACAGCTTTACAATGGAGTAAAGAGGTCAGGAACCGTACCCAGAGTCCTTGGTCAATATTATACTGTTTAGATTCTCTTTCAAACATATGAATAAAACTATCAAAATTATCACCCTCTGTAAATTGTGGAAGAAATTTTCTGATCTTTATTGCTTCTGCCATTTGGCTACTCCCTTCTTCATTAACTCATTGACCTTGGTGAAGAATCAGCATCTCCTTTTCATGTTGCCTCTGCTGCTGATTTTCTTCGGCTTCTAGATGTCTGAGTCTCACTGCTGATTCCATTTCAACCTCTAAATGCTGCAGTCTGTCTGTTGATTCTATTTCCAAACATTTGTCCTCCAGTTCAAGTCTCTAACTCCAGATGGATTTTTAAGCCCTCTGAGGTAAAGTTGAACTGTCCATTTTCTGAGAGTTGTAAATACCCAAGGCCAGTCTTGTTGTCCTCCTGGTTGCTGGACTATGATGCAGCTGTGATTAAGGCTGCAATCATTTCTGCTTTAGCCAGGTTGGCATGCCCCAGCCCTTTTGCTTGGCACATCTCAGTCAACTGGTTCCTTGTCAACTTGCCATAATCCTTTGCTGGCATCCTTGCCTGCTCTCCCTGACTAAGCTAACAAAAAATAAATAAAACTGTTGTGATATGAAACTGAATGTTCACTGTGTGGCTGCTTGAGAGTAAAACACCTTCTTTACTGACCACTGTTTACAGGCTACAGGAGTTCAATATCCACACCACTGAATCCCAATATTAATGATATGGTGATCCCACCACTGTCAGCCAACATGTGAAAACCCACCACTAGACCAGTAATCAAGGAGCCTCAATCCTCACCACTGGCACCATTGCGGGATGTACACTGGGAGGATAACAGGTACACAAACAGTATTTCCAGATGCAGCTCTCTGCATCAAATGGGATTTTACTTAAGAGCACACAGAGACCACAGTCAATCCAGGGCTGGTTTCTCCCTCTTTCTCCAGATCCCCAATAAGACTCCCCACTGGAACAGCTATAGAGTTGAGATCTCAGCTGAGTGACTAAGCCAAAACCTCCCAGCACCCTCTCTGTCCAACCATTGCCCCTGCCCAAGTAGCTGACACACACACTCTCTGAGGTTTGATTTACACACACACACACACACACACACCTGGAAGAGGCTGGAACAGGTTTACTAGCTATACCCCCTTCTTCCTCAACCATAAGGTAGTTATAATTGACATCAGTCAACTCCTTATCAGCTACTTTAAGACCTTTAACAAAGGGTGCCCAATCTTTCTGTACACTATTAATATTAATGCAAATGGTAGTTTGACCAAGAGCAATGCTATTAGGAGTGGCCCACACAGTGTCACCAAATAAATATGCAAGTACTCTCAAAACCTAAATATCTCTGCACACATCAGCCACAGTAAAAGATTTAAATATATTTAATGATAATAATAAAAGAACAAGTCAATACTAAATATATATTCACAGTGACATCAGAGTAACAAAACACAGGAAATATTCAAAACAACATTGCAGGACAGACTCAAGTAAATAAAGAAAAATAGCTAAACTAAACTTCACTATATTCCTGACTGAATCTAAGAGAATTACTATACCCTAGTTACCTTACTTAATTAGAGCAAGGCAGATGTGTGTGAATGGGTCTTCTAATTGCCAGGTACAAGACAGAATACAGAATGCACTAACAGACTTCTCAAATTAATATCTCAAATATTATTGCTGGGATAGCTTGCAGAATGACAACATTTTGTGTCATCTGACTCTATCCCAGGTGAAACCCCCACTGCTGGAAACTAGCAGCATTTAGCATCTACCTGTAAAAATACATAGATCTCAGATCTTTAGCAGATGTTGGAAGTCATAAAGCAATTGTATTCCTTCATGCTTTCAAAATTAGTAATTGGTTCACTCTGAAGACAATACAGAAAGTTTCTCAGCACAGACTGTTTTTAACTACCTTGAAAAATGAAATATACCATATTTTATTTGGCAGCCACAAAGTAATTTAATTTCAGCTATTTTTCTGACATTACCCTGTATTCCAGTTTCCACTGTTAAAATATATACATTTAAACAGTTACAACAGTGCATGTACATTTCTGTTCTATTCCAGTAGGGCACACTGTGATTACATTTCAAACAGCACTTTGCAAAAACCTTTTCAACACACACTTCTGTACCATCAGTTTGATATACACATGACATACAGTTCTAATACATTTGTAACACAAGCATCTTATATAAATCATGTTGATATTCACAAATAACATATAATTATTTACAAAATTCCATATAGCTGTGCTGGCAGTATCCCCTTTTGCCACATATATAATTGGCAGAGAATGTGGGGAGGTGGCAAAACCCCACATGGGGGTGAAGAGTGCGTCTTGAACATTTTCCTTTCATTGACATTTTTGTGGTGCCGATGTTTCTGGCTCAGCACTGGTAGTTTTGACATTCTGGTCACATGATTATCTGAAATAGACTCATATATATGTATCTATGTCTATATCCATATTACATACATATTTATTTACATTTTTATGTAATACATGGGTGAAGAAAAGAGAAGCAGCAGAAAGGAAAAACTGAAGTTAATAAGCAGTAATAACTGCAGTCTGGTTGAATCCTATACAAGCATGTGGCTTTCATGTCTTGATAATGTGCCAGTATGTGAAATATAACTGTGATGAAAACATAATGCTCTGTACTGTCTACATGAGGTACAGAAGGGTAAATGAAAAGGAATAGGTACAGCCCTCTATAAAATGAAAGAACAGGGCATCAGAATAAATGAGCTTATGCAGGAGAGAAGAGACCCCATAGGTCATAATAAAGACTAGAAGTTGGAGAACAGTCTACAAAGGGGTTATGTAAAAAACACCTTATCAACCTTCCATAATAGGAAGAATTAGGAAATTATTTATATTATTATTTTGATGGACAAATGGGTAGCACTGTTATCGAAGATATTAACTGAGATTCTTGATTAAATCCCTGTCAAAGATCAGCTTTATCTGAAAACCAGCAGTTTAGTCCTGTTATTCTGTAATGAGGATGGAAAAAAGGATCTTGGAAATGGACCAGGGTAGTCATTTGGGAATAATTGATCACAAAAACACTAAGGGTCACTGTAAGAATTGATATGACTGTAGAATACTGGAATGAACTGGAAATTGCTGGAAAAAACTAGCATGAGACTGGAATGAATGTCTTCATCTGATAATTATCCAAACTTGTGCTGATCATGTGCCAGTTTCTCCTTTATGGGCCAAATTTTCTTACACTTTTCAGAATAAAGTCTGCACACACTGCAGTTTGGTTAAGAATGCTTTATGTACAGTGGTGGTAGAAGTCAACAATATCCGAATACTGTCAACAACAGAGCTGATAAATATATCCAGAGTTTCTGCATGCATATTCTGATTCTCCTAAATAATATCATTAATATTCTGGAATGCTGGATATTTGATCTGACTTCTGCCCTCATACTTGAGTGTCTGTACTGCAATGACTTTCTGCATATCAGTCCAAACTAACTTAACTGTTCACGAACAAGTAAAGAGCGAAGAACATAACAAATGACAACTGAAGAAACCAGGATCCACCACTTGTACAAAATTTATTAAAACCTCTAGCGCCTCAGCAATAGCCTTCCAAAGAGAATACCCTTACTAACTTAATTATGTCTGAAGTATCTCTTAATCATACCAAAACCATGTACATGTCTACATGCCTCTTTAACCTTGGTTCCCATGCCTTGTACCATACAAACAAAATGTGGTTGTACTCAAATGGACTGCACATTCTGTTCTTATCAGTATTCTTGGCTGAAGGTTATTTTCACTGATTGAAAGTGCATTCACTGAAACTGTATGCAAGCTGTGAAGGCTTGCATTAATATGGCTGCATTTCTAGACTTACACAAAAAGAATACTGTAGAAACCTGATCTTACAATTCCTGCAGATACCTGAACACAAACAGGTATCTCTTTCTGTGGTTCTTTAAAATATGAAATAATGAAGGCACAGGTCTAACCTTCTGATCTGATGTTGTTGATCTTCATTCATTCCTTACTGATGGGTGCCAGTTCCATCCATGGAACTAAATCTGACATTTTAACAAGCTCGCACCAGCCAAAAAACTCTCAAGCTAAGCTTTTAGCCATAGTGTCTCTCTATACATTACCTCAGATCTCGTTTGCCATGTACTGAATCGAGACATGTCAGGCCAGCTCTCAGCTTAGTCATTTCAAACTTCTCTGTTTGTAAAGCTTTCCTGATTTTTTGCTTGATATATCTAATTAATCCATTGTTAATCACATACTTTTTGCTAGTCTGTGTGAGTGTCCCTCACTTTCTTTTCCTTTTCTTACCAAGTTTGGTATTCTTCGTATCATTGCTGGTACAGGCCTTCCCATACCTCTGAGGTAAATCCCAATACTATTGTTGATATTCCCCTTTCTCCTTCCTCTACTGTAAAACAAACAAACAAAAAAGTCCCTTTCTTCTTTTTCTTTGTTTTTGTGAGTGTGATTCTGTGATTTGACTGTTTTTGTGGCTAAAATTGTATTTTTTGGTCTCAATGTGTCTCAGAAAATGGGAACGACTGGTTTCAAGCATTGTGACCAGTGAGACAGAAAAATTCCTAATGTGGACAGCCATGTGTCCTGTGTCTACTGTCTCGGGGTGCCACACTTATTTATGAAACCCCCTTTTTGTAAAGGATTTAGCTCCTGCACTTTGGTGGAACGTAAAAATAAGCTTATGCTTAAAGGTCTCCTTAAATCTCCTTTCACGGAGGCTATTTCTGAGGCAGAGGGCTCAACCCCTCCAAAGAAGGAACATAGTAAGAGGAGTAAATCTGTACCCTCCTCTCCTCATGTCAGCGAATCTAAATCAATGGAGCCAAAAGCAAAAATTTCTAAATTGGCACCAACATCCTCGGCACCAGGGCATTAAACCCCCCTCCATGGTGCTGTCTTCCGTTCCAGCCCCTCAGAAGCTGGCTATGATGCCATCCACGGCACCCTTGCCCCAAGCTCTATCTACATCAATTGTGACTACAGTACTGATCTCCCTTTCAGCACTAAAACCAGTTATTCCAATTCTGGTCACTTCCTCCCTACCTATACATTAGGCTTGTCCTTCGACCTCAGTGCCAAAAGGTGAAATAACCCCTCGGACCAGATATTCCCCTTCGGTGGATCCATTTTTTGGACAACAATGCAGCCCTTTCCAAAGTGATCTGACTCCCCATTGGGGATGTCCACCCACTCCTCCAAGAGCCTTTTGGAACTGGACGTAGTGAGGCTAGTGGATCAGCTCCTGGCAGCCAGAGGAATTCTAGTGCCTTCAAAATCCTCTCTCCCACCTGGAGCTGATGATTTTCCTCCAACCTCCCTGGAGGTATTGGAGCCTTCAACACTGAAGCCAACCCCGGTTCCAGCTTCTTCGGTTCCATTGTTAGACCTTACCATGGGTCTGGAGTCTACCCTTTGGCTGACTGACCTGGACCTGGGCCATCCTCAGGATCAAGACTGGTCTGTTGGCACTTTGATCCCTAATATGGTGCCGTCCACTACGGTTCTGATTGGTCTGATGGAACCAGGTCCTCTCGTGGCTCCTTCCCTGGGAGTGGGTTCGTTGGAGTGGGGTGTGATCCCGGTTCCAAGGTTGTCGTTCTCAGTTCCGGGCTCCCATCCTTCTTTGGGTGGACCTGCTTTCCAGGTGATGGAAAGGGCACTTGCCTCTGCAGGCTCCCAGCTGGTCCCTTTGGTACCAGAGACCCATATATACCTTTCCTCTGAGCCACAGATGATACAGCCCACTACTCAGGGACACCGTGCACGGAAATCTCAAGACAACCTTCCACAAGGTACCCACTCTGCAAAGTCCTTCAAGGATGTGCCCACCGAGGAGGTACCTCACAAAAGATCATGCAAGAGGAAGCACGTGGATTCCCTGAAGAATCCCTCACTGAAGATACAGACTAAGATGAAGAGGAAGGGTCCCCACAGTCGCCCCTTGAGGATGTCTCCTTTGGAGACATATTGGAAATCGTGAAGCAGCGGAGAGACTGGAAGTCCACCACCCCTTCCTCTGAGGATTCTGTATTCTTGCAGGGTTTCCGTGCTCAGCCCTCTACTTCCTGGGTGACCCCGCCTGAAGATGACCTGATTCAGCTCATTGTGCAGTGTGCTTGGAAGAGCCTTGATACCACTGAACTTATCCCCAAGAGACCAGACAAAATTCTTTCTCCTCCAGAGGACAACCCACACTGGTCCAAGGGCCTACCAGTAGATGCTATGGTTGTGGCGACGACCACTAAGAAATAGCCTGCCGAGGACAGCACTACTCTCTATCCCCCTAACAGGGAGTCTTATGTGATAGACTGACTAGTGAAGTGGGTATATTCTACAGCGACCTTTGCCATTCGTTCCTTGAACTGTCTGGCACACTTTACCCAGCTTCAGAGAGACCTAATCTCAGAATTCTCAGAAACCCTGGCAGGAGCAGTTTCTGATGAGGTATGGGATGAAGTTGCCTCACAGTTTGCCACCCTGGAATCTATCTCTAACTCATCCATGTGGTTGATTTCTCACTCTACTGAAGGGTTGGCTAGAGTAGTGGGTGCAGGCATTGTCATGAGACGTCATGCCTGGATGCGTCTAAGTGATTTTGTGGATCCCTTTAAGTCTTCCTTCCTTAATGCCCCCATAGGAGCCTCTTCTCTTTTTGGCCCTAAGGTGAAAGACACTTTAGCCAGGTTTGAAAAAGATGATAACACCTTGTCTGCCATAGGTGTACATTTTCCACCACCCCCCCATGACCCTACTCTAGGAATCAGAGGAGTGGAAAGATGTGGTACAAGAAATCCCAGGGTCCTTTCCATGACACAAGTGGCGAGTTCCCCCCCGGGGTAGAGGGGCAACTCAACTGGAAGATGCCCCTTCAGGGGCAGAGGGGGTCAGCACAGTCAGGGATTCAGAGTCTCTTTCTCTGGACAGCCCTATCAGTTCTCCTGAAGAACAGCCTGATTGCTTATCTCTGGAAGCAGTCGGGAGACAATTTTCTCTGCACCACCTTGCCTGGCAAATAATAACCACAGACTCTTGGGTGTAGACGATAATTTCCAGAGGTTGTCACATTCCTTTCGATCTTTACCCAAGGCCGCTAAGGCATATTCCTGATGTTCCACTCAGTCAAAGGGAAGCAGCAGCTCAGGAAATTCAAAAGCTGCTTCTAAAAAGAGCCATCCAAACATTCCCACCAGACCACATAGGATCCAGATTCTAATCAAGGTTCTTTTTAGTGCCAAAAAAGACAGAGGTCTGGTGGCCAATTCTGGACCTCAGCATCCTAAACAAATTTGTCAAACAAACAAAATTCTGGATGGTCATGGTTCAGTCTATACTACCTTTTCTGGAGAAACATGATTGGATGTGCTCAATAGATCTTCAGGATGTGTATTACCACATAAAAAAATGGACAAACACTCCAGAAGATTCCTCTGCTTCAGTCTGGGAGCTAATCACTACCAATTCTGAGTGGTGCCCTTTGGTCTCTCTTTGGCCCCCTGAGTGTTCACCAAATGCATAGCAGTGGTAACAGCTCACTTGAGACTACAAGGATCCTGGAGGTTTCCATATTTAGATGATTGGCTCTTTACCGCTCCAATCAAGCATCTACTGGTTTCAGCTATACATTACACCCTACAACTAATGGAACACTTAGGGATGACAGTAAACAAAGACAAATGCAAGTTGACTCCTTTCAAAAAGACTGGAGTTCATAGGGGCAACTTTCGATACTCGGTCTTGCCTAATTTCCCTACCACTCCACAGGCTGGAAAGACTCAGGTCTCAACTCCGGGTGATACTCTGTCAGGACAAAGCTCTGGCTTGGGCAGTCCTCCAACTAGTAGGGTCAATGGCAGCATCAATAACAATAATTCCATTGGTAAGACTACACATAAGACTTCTACAGTGGCTTTTGCTAACACAGTGGTTCCCTTTAACTCATCCCATATCCTTTTAAATCAGGATAACAAATCAGTGCAAACAAGATTTAATTTGGTGGATGAAGCCAGAGGTGCACCTATGGAGTCACCCTTTTCCCCCCTCTCAGCCCAAAGCCATAGTGACCACAGATGCCTCCCTTATTGGGTGGGGGGGGGCATTTCCAGTGAAAGACAGTCCAAGGCACTTGGTCACCCATGGAGGGCAACCTGCATATCAATGTTCTAGAACTGAGAGCAGTGCTTCTAGTGTTGCAAGAATTTCAACCTGTTCTCCCTTCAGTAACAATTGCCATCCAGTCCGACAACATGTCAGTAGGCTGGCATATCGACAAACAAGGGGGAACCAAGTCTCACCCATTGTGTCGAGAGGCCATGAGAATTTGGCAATGGGTGACAGCTTCCAACTGTTTTCTGATAGCAATGCACATTCCTGGGGATTCCAACATAATTGCGGACAAACTGAGCAGGTGCATTCTCCTGCCTCACAAGTGGTCCCTCAGTCCTGTTGTAGTGATGAAGATCTTCAGTTGGTGGGGCCAGCCTTGCTGCAAATCACAAATGCAGCAGCTACTTTGCCTTAATTTCCCTGCAGAGGGAGTCCCCGAGGGATGCTCTTGTACACGATTGGCCCACGGGACTCCTTTATGCTTACCCTCCCCTTCCTCTGATTCTGCAATTCTTAAAGAAGTTGAAAAGCAGAGTAATCCTCATTGCATTTACTGGCCCCAACAAATTTGGTTTCCCTTTCTTTGGCCTCATCTAGTACATCAACCATGGACTCTGAATCCAAATCCAGCATCATTATAGCATCCACAGGGGTTGATACACCCGAATATATCGAACCTCAAGCTGACAGCTTGGTTCCTCCATTTCCAGTAATTGCCAGACAAAGCAATATATCCTCCCCTGTCTGCCACATTCTTCCAGCTTCCCATAAACCATCCACCAGGAAACTTTATCTAAGCAAGTGAAAAAGATTCATAATTTGGTCTCGTAAAAAAGAGTAAATCCTTTTTCAGCTCCGCTTTCTATGGTGTTAGATTATTTATTTATTTAATCTCCTTCATTCAGGAGCTGCACCTTCAACTATTCGAGTACACTTGGTGGCAATCTCCAATTTCCATAATGGTTTCAAGGACTCTTCCTTGATCTGACACCGCCTCTGTAAACCTTTTTGAAAGGTGTCACACACATTAGGCCTCCCTTCAAACAGCGATCGAGCCCTGGAGTTTGACATTAGTTTTACAATCCTTGACTCGTATCCCCCCCCCTTTGAATATGCTGCCAATTGTGATTTGAAATTCTTATCCTGGAAAACTTTGTTCTTGGTGGCCATTACCTCAGCAAGATGAATTTCTTAGCTGCAAGCCTTGTGCATAAAACGTCCTGACATAGTGTTCCATAAGGACAGAGTATCATCCCTCCTTTTTACCCAAGGTTATTTCTGACTTGATTATTAATCAAATGATTGCTCTACCAGTTTTCTTCCCAATTTTTTCTAATAAAGGAGAATATTCATTACATTTGCTTGACATGCATAGACAATTATGTTTTTATCTTGACAGAACTAAATCATTATGAAAATCTAACCAGATATTTGTATCATTCTCTGGACCAAGATTGGAATACCTGTTTCCAAAGTTACTTTATATAAATGGATGAGAGTTTGCATTTGCTTTATTTGTCAATGGAACAAAACTTCCCTACCATCTAAAGTCAAAGTGCATTCAACCAGATCGGTTGCAACGTCTGTTGCCTTCCATGCAATGGCTTCCATGGATGACATTTGTGCAGCAGCAACATGGGCCACTCCTCATACCTTTATCATGCATTACAAATTGAATATGGTCTCCAGGGGAAGGGCTTCCTTTGGTTCAGTGGTACTCATGAATGTTATTCCATAGGGCCTCACAGGAAACAAAGTAGCTAGGAACTCTGTCCCATCAGTAAGGAAGGAATGAAGATTAAAAACATCAGATAAAGAAGCTATGTTCTTACCATAATGTTCCATCTGTGTCGTTCATCTTCATTCAATCATTACAGCCCACCCGCCATCCCCCATGAAAGACTCCTGGAAGTTCAGATATGGTCCTAACGTATGATAGGAAGGTTGCTCAGATAAAGCCTCTGCTTTCTTTCTTTCTTCCTTACAGGAAAACTCGATCTGAAGTAATGTAGAGGGGCACTGTGGGTAAAAGCTTAGCTCAAGAGATTTTTGGGTGGCACAAGCTTGTTTTAATGGCTGATTTGGTTCCAAGGATGGAACCGACACCCATCAGTAATTAATTAATGAATGAGGATAAACAACACAGATGGATCGTTATGGTAAGAACATAACTTATTTTTTACTAACTGTATTTATGTAGGATTTATTCCATAATACTTGTCTCTGAAATTACTGAAATGGGATTTACTTTTGTAATTACTTTATAAATATATTAATATGGTCTGTGAATGATACTATAATGATTACTGGAAGCAATATTTAATATTTTTTATCTGGTAAATAAACTTGCAATTTTAATTTTGACCTCTAGGTGTCACTTGAACATTTACAGTCTGTTTGTATTGAAGTCTCAACTTTTTTTTTAAACACCTTTATTGAATTATCACTTGTGACACAGGCACATTTACATTTAAATAAAAGTAATCAAACTGTATTAGCAAATTAAAATGAACAAACATTATGCTTACTTTAGTCTGAGTATACAGGGCTCAACTGTTGCACTTTGCTGGCCTAGTCTGCTCTCCAGATGTCCTGTTAAAAGGATGCCAATTAACATACATCTTTGAAGGTCTTTATTTCTCTTTCAAGGTGGATCAATGGTCCTACTAGAGCCTTTAGCTTAATTACTGGCTTAGCAGCTATTTTTCTTTTCCATTTATCTCTATAAGGCATCACATGGCTTTTATATTGTTCTGAAAACTGTTTTGAAAACTGTGCTTTGATATTGTTTTGAAAACTGTTCAGCACAAGATATTGCACAGCATGAACATATCGTAGTTACTGTGTTAGTCTGTTGAGCACTATATATTGCACTGTTTAGAGATTTTATAGTATTACTTTATCATTTACCCCCTTGCTTTCTGCTGCTTATATTTGGCTCTACTGCTGTATAACCCTGTCCTCTCAAATGGAGTAGGGTCACCTATAGCATGCTGAACTGCTGAATGAATGTTTTGTTCTACTTAATAGAGCCTATATTGCCTAACTTGTATTGTTCATAGCATAAAGTCTGCTGCTTTCCAATGTTAATCCCCTAAACCTAATCTTCCTCTACATACTTGCTCTAGCCTCATCTAACCATAGCCTTTCCTCTATTACTGTGCTTTGTACACCCTCCCTTTTTCTCTAAACATCCCTTACCTTCTAACTTTCACCTCTACATCTGCAATATTAACTAATTCAGTGTTGTCTCCCTCTCCTCTACAGTAATCCATCCCGGGTGCTCCCTCCCTGCTTTAAACACAAAAGGAATACCTCTGGCCATCACCTGACGACACCCTGAATTGGCCAGCTTGCCTGATACTTGGAAAAATACTAATGAGAAGACCCCCCCAACAAGATTGTGTAAATGTATGTTGCTTAACACTAATTAAATGTAGACTTGATGTAATATCTATAGAGTTAATATGCCCTCCAGTGTGTGTGTGTTCTAACACCTATTATAGACTGTTTGCCCTCTCCCGCTCCTGTTATCACTACCCTAGAATATATTTAAACCTAAGACTGGTCCCAACTATCCCTGCTGTTTGCTATCTCCTTCTACCATTTGGTGGTAGCATCTACCACTATAAATCCTAGATATTCTTTATAATCCCAAGTTTTACTTTTTCACAAAAAGTTGGTTATGAGTTAATATCCTTAGACTGTAAATATCTTCTCTCCCCTGCTAAACCATCCTCTGTAAAGGCAGCCTTCATTTTCTGGCTGGAAATATTTAGCTCATACCTCCCAACTACAGCCTTTAAACTGCTCTTTGCTGATACTTTTTCTGCCATACTCACCTCTAGTGTTCATTCCCGCTCCGTTCGCCCTACGGGCTCACTCCGCTCCCCTAGCCTGCCCCCAATTTCCACCCACCTCCAGTACTCCTAGCTTTATTCCTATCTTACCCCACCCTCTCAGCCTAATTACCCAATACCAGCTCCCCGTCATTACTCCTCCCACCTATAGCCATCCTTCTTAACCTCTGTAATCTGTACTCCACCCAATAATTATAGTCCCCTCCTCTTTCCTTAAATCTCTAGAATACCTCCATCACATTTTAAACCCTTTCTTCTTCATAGCCTTCTCTATTTTCCTCACCACTCATACCACTCTCTCTTTGCTCCAACATGTTCTCCTCAAGTTATCACACCCTTCAGTCCCCCAGCCTCCTCTTTCTGTTCCTACTTCCCTTATACTATGCTACCTCTTATTCCACCTATGCTTGTCCAATACCACCTACAAAGACAACTACCATACAAACCCACCTTCTCCCTCACTCTTACTCCCATTTTCACTCTATCTCCTCTTCCCTCATTCAGCCCAACCCTCTGACCCTACTCCACCCTAAACTCTTCTCCTCTAAAGTCAAGATACTGTCACCTGCTCCAATCTAAAATCTACCAAATTTTATGCCTGGCAGACCAATATGGCTAAAGGATATCTCCTTAAACAACATAGTCCAAGCTAGTGATATCCATCCTAACCCTACATCCTTTATTAACAACACTGATCCCTTACCCTTTTCCTCCTATCTCAACACCCTAAAGATTGTTACAATTAATGCACAAAGTCTTAAAGTACACCAAGTTCAAGCTTGGTTAAGCCATAACCAACCAAATATCTTAGCCATCTCTGAAATCTGGCTCAAGCCCTTTATCTCCAACTCTGAGATTCTGCCCCCAGGATTTCATTGTCTCAGAAATGACCAACTAAATAAAAAAGGTGGAGGCACTGCCCTAGTCTACTCCAGCCTTCTTACCTTAATTCCCCTCCAAATTCCAATTCCTCAATTCCAGAACACTGAACTAACTGCTAGAATTCTAAAACGAAATAAACAAACATATCTGCATCATTGCCCTATATATCTCACCTGGTAGCAATATCTCTACACTCAAACATATTCTGCTATGGGCCTCTACTGAAATTAACTATGAAACTTATATCCTTGGTGATGCGAATATTGACTGGAATAAAATCAATTGCCCCTCTCCCTCCCTATCCATTAAACTCTATAACTTCACTTAAATAATCCTCTCCATCACTCGACCTAACAAAATAAACCCTCCCGGATCCACTATAGATTGGATCCTAGTCTCAGATCCAAATAAAATAACCAATTCCTGCACAATTCCTGATACCTTTAGTGACCACCTCCCAGCCTTCATGCATCGCTCAACTAGTTCCTCCTCATACCAGCATCAACACATTCAAACTCGTAATCTCAGTAGCTTCAACCTAACTACTTTCACAAATACTTTCAAACAAATGAACTGGCAAATTCTAAACATCCTTCCTCTTGACAAGGCTATAGAATACTTCAACTCTGTCTTCTTTGATACTTTAAACTTACTAGCCCCACTAAGAAACAAAGGGATAGAAACTAAAACTGCTCCTTGACTATCCAAAGTGACAAAACAGATTATGCAGCACAGAAACAAACTATGGAAGCTTTACCAAAACAATAAACTGGACAATACCTTGCGCCAATATAAACAGCTCCACAACCGTGCAAAATGACTAATCACCAAAGACAAAAAAATCCTACTATATCAAACTTCAGTCCAATAACAATAAAAAAAACCCAAAAATTCTGGAACTCAATAAACCCGCTCCTCAATCCAGGCTCCAAGAATAATCCCTGTCCTGACCCAAGTAAATCTGATCTCGAACTAGGCTCAGAATTTAACTCATTTTTCATAGACACTATTACTACCCTCACCAAGACATTTCCCAATAATAACCCAACTGCTCTACACTCTCCCCCTTCTAACTCACTTTATCTGTTTGAACTCAAACCCATCTCCATTAACTTTATAAAAAACTTTTGTCCAAACTTAAACCTTGCTCTATCGCTCCCAACAATATTCCCTCTTCCTTCCTAAAATGTGCTGCTGATGGCATTGCACTCCCAATCAACATCATTATCAACAGATCCATAAAAGAATCATACGTCCCCAAACTCTGGCGCTCAGCTTATATTCTTGCTCTTCATAAAGGAGACAAAAATGCCAGCATCTCAAACTTTTGCCCCACTGCTTTGCTCTCACCAATCTCCAAAATCCTAGAAAAATGCATCCATCTCCAACTTAAGCCTTTCCTGACCCAAAACAATCTTCTCACTCCTACCCAGCATGTCTTCCATCCAGGCCATAGCACAATAACTGCTCTACTCTCTTTCCTAGAAACTGTCAATCAAGCCCGAGATTCAGGCCACTTTGTTTCTACTGTTTTACTTGATTTGTCTAAAGCCTTTGATACTGTTCCCCACAAGCACCTTCTCTGTCATCTTAATTTCTCAAATAATGCTTTATTCTAGTTCTCCAGCTATCTATCAGACAGATCACAGGCTGTCAAATGGAAGAACTCCATCTCTTCCTTCCTACCTACCCCAACTGATGTACCACAGGGATCCATCCTTGGGCCAATGCTTTTTAACATCATCAATAACTTTCACACTGCTATTCCTGATGCTAAAAATCATTCAATATGCAGATGATTCAACCTTAGTCTGCTCTGCCTCAAACCTCTCTGAATTGCTGACTAAAACCCAAATTGCCTTCTCAACAACTGAAAACTGGATGTGCCAAAACCACCTCTCTCTCAATGCAAATAAATCAAAGATTCTACTATTCCCTCCCACAAATACCCTCTCCTATGATACAAACAACTTCAAGGTCTATAGTCAAACCAACTCACCTATAGAAGTAGTCCCCTCTGCCAAACTGCTTGGCATTACTGTAGATGAACACCTCAAGTTTGATATTCATATTCAACAAAATATTAAGAAAACCCACCAAAAGCTAGGTATGCTGCTTAGGAATAATTGCTTTCTCTCCAACTCTACCAGGCAAATTCTGGCCTTGACTTATCTTCTTCCTTCCTTATTATACGAAGCCCCTCTCCTAACCAACCTGTCCTCCTCTATCACCTCTAAAGTAGAAAACTGCTACAACAAAATCTCTAAATTTGCCTCTAAATCTAAAATTACCACCCATGACTGCCTAACCCTACAATCCCTGAACTGGCTCGAACTCCCAAACTACCTAGACTATCTCCAGCTCACTACTGCACAGACTCAATGAATGTGTCAACTTTGCATGATATTGAATGCATTTATGAGTAACTATTCTACATAAGATCTTTAATACTATCAGTTGTGTCTAAATTGTATAATGCATCTTGGAGCTTTTTTCCCCAGGCCTCCACTGAAAATGGGTCAATTTGGCCCAGTGGACTTCCCTGGTAATCAAATTGCAAATAAATAAATAAATAAAATATATTGCTATATGTTATATAATCTACGCAAAATTATATATGATTTAATTATAAATGGGCAATTCTTTAACGTGTTAAAACTGATAAACTCTGTTTTTCACACTTATGATATATGTATTTTGAAGGATAATTACCATAAACTGTATTAACTTGTGTCTGTAAACCTTCAAATAGATTTGTTACTTATAATCTTGTCTATTCCCCTTTTTAATTTCTATGTGCTGTAATAGATGTTTTAAATTTGCGTCTTAAATATCCTTTAAATATTTATGTACCATTACTAAAACATATGTTTTCTGTATTTCAGATCTGTACCACTGTATATCCTGTCAGTGTCTTTATAACTTTCTGTCTATTGTATTAGGTAATGTGCACTGTATTCTGTAAATGAATTAACTAATTAAGTCTAACCTATTATGCCTTGAGTATATTAAATAACTATTACTACTTATTCTTTAGAAAACTTTCCTTAATAAACTGGTTACAAATAATTATGTCACTTTACCTTTAAGACTAATGATGGAATAATGGGAAGTGTGATATAACTGCATGTTGAAAACTGTCTAATAATTCTGTTACAAATGTACAACTGAGGATGAATGTTATATTCTGAAATCTGATTGAAATGCACTATACTAAACTCATAATTCGAGTATGAATGTCATATTTTGATACTTGACTGAAATTTACTATACTAAACTCATAATTTGAGTATGAATGTCATATTTTGATACTTGACTGAAATTTACACTAAAGTGATACATATTTATACTGAACATCTAAAATAGCTGTGTGAAACTAAACTAATACTAAAGGAATACATTTTGCCAGTGTTACCTAAAAACAGATAAAAACAAAGTGAAATCAGGTAAATGTTCTATTCTGGAAACTAAACTATTAGTAAAGAAATACCTTTTTCTGTTAGTATCATTTGAACACAAATAAAAGCATAAACTGAAAACTAGTACTGTTAAACAATTGTCTGAAAACATAAAAAAATGTGCATACTTCCTTTAATTCTAATCTTTTGTATACACATTTTAACTTTAAAGAATTTAGGTAACTGAAACACATTTAAACAAATATTGAAGAAAAAAACAATATTGTCTTTCTGCAGATATTGAGTTGTGCACCACAGCTCTTGCCAAGTTTAGGCCTTACTCTGCATTGTCCCAGTCACTGCTGAGGTATTGGAAGAGTTGCCTTAAAGTCCAGAGTTTTCTTTTCTTTTACACTTGGGGCTTACAAACCTTCCCGTTCCCATTTCCTGTGCAAGGCTGGGTGTCTGATGTAATATTTTTTCTTTACTATATTTAAACGTGCATTCTGGAAAATCATCCTGGAAATTATTTACATATCCAAAACTGACAGTATGTCTTTTTGTAGCAATATCTGCAAAGCACAAAAAAGCAGTATCAGGTCCTTAAAATACTATCTGCAGCTTTAACAATTATAAACTGATGGCACTGCTTGTTGCTCTGACTTTATTTACATTCTCTGCATGAAATAAATATATGCTGCTAATAAACTCTTGTAAGTATGTAAGTAAACTGATAATGTACTCAATGAACTAGACCTATGTTACTAATAAAAGCATTCTTTCAAGTCTGAAACTGAATTAATAATGTACTACAGTGAAATGGAAAGTCTGTACCTTTATTATTAAATCAAACTGAAACATCAGTGGCAATGTTTTTCTCTATCCTAAACTGAAATGAAACGAAAATAGTAATCTGAAACTGTATTAATATTTGAATTTCTGCACCTTTACAAAATTAATCTTAACTGATGAATTTTCTGATTTTACTCTGTGACCCTCAGGTCATAATTTACAAAAGAGTTTCTTCAGTGGGCAGGTCTCCACCCGCTACATTATATGTCACTCTTTCCTTAGCTGACATCATTTAACTTTTTCAGTACTACTGAATGCTGCAAGGACTTATCATTGCTGTCTACAATTTTCTTTGATAAATAGTAAGAACTGTTACTGCATAAACTGTCACTAATAATATTAAATGATCTCAACCATGTTGCTTTATGGTATACAGTACTGTATTTAATTCAGCTAGCTGAGCTGGCCTGTAATCTAATAACTCAATTACATATGTCTGTGTCTCTGGTGTCCATGGAAAACTGCAATTTCTGCATGAAATATATACAATCTTGAACTGTCTACATATACACATTTATTACTAGAGTTGAACTGACTTGTTTCTGGACTCTACTTGTCTGTCCTTTATACAAGTATGTGAAGTTTTTTAACAGAAGATTTGAACCTGTGGCCTTAACATTTATGCTGCACTCTTTTCTCACATGGGACCTGCACTTTTGACTGTACTGTCACTTGTAAAGTGTAGCATTGACTCTAAATTCTACATTCTGTAAACTAGCAAAACATTTAATATCTGAGAATGCTTTTCTATCTTTGTCTATATCAATATATTATTTATGCATTTGCAACACTTTATTACCATAATTCAAAGGTCTCAATGTCTGCTAAACAAATCAATGACACAAAAAATGTTTACCAGATCTGTAACTGTAAACCCTTTATTCTGTGAATTAACTTGATTGTCATTCTTGGTATACCCTACACAACATGTGATTCCAGAATGGTAAATGCATGCTGTGATCTTTTTTATTACTGACCACTCCCAGTCTGTCTTAGTTTTTCTTAGAATAAGACACTATTTCTGAAAATGTGATAACTTGACTGACTGCACTTCAGCTGTGGCAGCTGAACTGTATCCATCTCTATATCTCTCTCTGTATTATATACATATTTTATTTACATTTTTATGTAATATATGAATGAAGAAAATATTAACATAGCTAACTCTATTTGGGAGGTGGAAAGAAAAGGATCCAGAACTCTATGAAGAATGGTCCTAGCAAAGCTTGATCAAGCCCTAGAGAAATACTCAAGCTTAATGTGCTTTGTAAAACTATGTACAGAGGACCACCTAACAACTTCTAGAATCCTTCTACAACCCAACTCTTCCCAAAAAAGCCCTCGTATAGTGGGCCTTGACCCTGCCTGGAATATATTTGTTATGATGATTATAACAAAAGGTAATAGCCTTAGACAGTCATTTGGAAATAGTATGTTTTGACAAAGGTTATCCCTTCTTACCATAAGAAGAAATGAAAAATTGATCAGATCTGAAAAATGTAGTTATATCAAGATAGTAGCTGGGTTATCTCTGGACATCCAAGGTGTGGAGTATCATTTCTTCCTTATTTTTAGGTTCAGGAAAGAAAAGAGAGATGGATAGTTTGGCTTAAAGTAAACTCAGATATCATTTTAGGCATAAAATGAATGGTTCTCAAATAAACTCTGTCCCTGTAGAAAATAAGACAGGGCTGACTCACCATAAGAGGTTGCAACTCACATACCCTTCTTGCAAAGGTCAGAGCAATCAGTAAAAATGTTTTCCATGTTAAGAACCTTAAGCCAGTCAGATGGGCCATGTGATTGCATTTGTAACACAAAATTAAGATCCAAATGAGGGGATGCCAGTTTTCTAGGAGATCTCTTATGCAAAACCCCTTTCAAGAACATTTTGACACAAGTCTGATTGAAATAGAGGGATCTATTGGAAGACATACTGAAATAGCCAATAAATGAACCTTGATAGAGGAATAAGAAAGGCCATAGGATAGCAACTCCCATAAATATTATACAACCAGGGATCATCTAACCCTGAACTGGTGCTGGTTATGTTGTGGACATCAACTAGAAAACATTTTCCATTTGATAAAATATCATTTTCTAATAGCATAGTTTCTTGCTTCCATCTGTATCTGCTGCAAGTCTTCAGAAAACAGGTGCCTAAAAGGAATTAAGAACCTATCATCCAGGCAGTCAATTCAAGATGATTGATGTTGGGTTGAATCAAACACATCTGGTCTTGTCTGAGTAGATCCAGTCTGTGAGGAAGTTTGTGGTAATTGCCCTTAGCCATTTCCAAAAGAAGGGAGAACCCCAGTTGACTGAGCCAGAACAGAGCCACCACAATGATCTTGGAGGTTCCTTTTAAATCTTCAGAAGTACCCTGGATATTAGTGGAAAGGCATATAGGACCATTCCTGTCCAAAGAAAAGAAAAGACATCTGTATTCCCGGCCTTCTTGCAAGGAGTCCTGGAACATAATTTTGCCAGTTGATTGTTCGGAGAGAAGGCAAACAGGTCTATTTGAGGAATTCCTCACAGATGGATCAAATTTTGGAAGGTCTCTCTGATCTAGTTTGTATCTGTAGAAGCTTGCCATGGTCCTTTACGACTTGGCTGCCATACAATTTTGTTCTGATAGAATGTAGAATGTCTACTGAGTGAGACTGTACTGAGAAGCTACAACCCAAATTAACAAGGCCAGTCTGCAAAGGAGGTACAGTGTGGCTTTCCCTTGCTTTCTGATGTACCACATAACTGTTTTGTCTGTAACCACTTGAAGGGGTTCTGGGGAACAAAGATGGTTAAGAGAGTTGAGTGCCTTGATCATAGGTTCATAGGTGTGTACTAGGCTAATGGCCCTGGGGCCTTTACACGCCTAGCCCATAGAAGTGCTCTAGCATTGTGCCACCTGTCATTAGTTCCCACTGCCTCTATCAAGTAGAGCCACTAGAGTGATCCCCGGGGTGAACTTTCTATTTCCCATCCACTCAAGATCATATTTTCTGTATGTGCTCTGTCCTAAACTCTACCATTTTTGAGACATCTCTTCTTGAGCAGTCTCATACTCAGCCAGCATTTTCTTCATTTTATTTCTGAATTTTGCAGTTTTATCATCTCATCTGAATATCTGTATTAAGCTTCTTCCATTTTTTTTCTAGAATATCCTATTTGAATTCATATACTCATTCAGTGTTTCTTTTATTTTAATCATCTCTGAGCACATTTGGCTTATTTTTTCCTCTAGATTACTAGAAGTCATGCCTTCCCGAAAGCCAGAGGTTAAACTGTTTTTTGCTGAATAGCTGTAGTATTCTTCCCAGTCAGTGTTTTCTCTTTACTTTTTCCAAGTTGATTTTCTTTCAGTATTTATTTATTTTTTGCTGGCATCTAGGCAGTGTATTTATTAGCCAACAACTGAGTTTACTAAAAGTGGCAGGGATTCTGACCCTTGTGTTTCATTTTTTTTCACACAGGAAGAGATGAAGTTAAGGCATTGATCTGTGGGCATCAATCTTGGAAAGTCTTCCAGACACAGACAATCTTAAGAAACATCTGAAGTCTGGATGAATAGGGATGTAAAGATAAGCATCTTTTAAGTCCAGTGTTACCTAGAAGCTTGAAAGAGGAAGAAGAGGTAACAGGTTGTAAAGTGACAACATTTTGAATTTGGGCACTATCACAAACAGGTTTAGGAAAGAGCAATCCACAACTGGTCCCAAACCATTTTCTTTTTGACACTAGGTACATTCTTGAATAAAACCCCTTCCCCACCTGGGAAGGAGGAACTAATTCTACAACTCCTTTGGACAATATGTGATGAAGAAGAGTTGGAAACATGAGAGTCTGATCTGCAGGATAAGGAATGACCCCTTGGAAAGGAGGAATGTCCTCCCCTTGCCATCTATACCTTGATGAATGATTTTCAGACCACATTTGGCTAAAATAATCCATTGCCAAAGAGAAAAAAAATGGAAATTCAAACTTTCTGGAAGAGAAAGGAGGCTAGGATGGGAGGTCAGGTTACAAGGTGTTTTGAATAGTCATTCAGACTTGAAGGGCTGTCCTTGGTTTTGGAATGTTTGAGACTTCTTTTTGAATTCCCTTGCCATTCTTCTTAAACATCTGTTTACTTGAAATCTGTTGAGGCTGTTTATTCTTTTTTTTTTTTTTTTTCGTGAAAATTGAATGAGGAAAAAGAAAATCACTTGGACAGTTTGGAAACGGAGGGCTGAAAAATCTGAGATTCCCTGGATCGCCTTGCCCCTTTCATCACATTTTTGATCACCTCTGTAGCAAAGCAGCAAAGAGGCCAAACATTAAATCTCTATCAAAGACAAAATTTAAAACTTCATTTTTATATCTGGGAAGTTCTGAGAATGCAGCCAAGCAAACCTCCCAGTGCCAGTGGCCACAGTCCTGGAAGTAGTATCAAGAGAGTCATACACACACTGCAAACTATGAGTAGTGACCTCTGAAATAGAAGAAACTAAGTTATTTAATGAAGATTTTTCTTCACAATAAGAAACTATAGATAAAACATTTGTCAGAACAAACTTAACATATGAGCCTGACTATTTAAAATTCTGAAAATCAGAGTAGCAGAAGTATACATTTTCCCCCTTACTTATCAATACATTTCCTGTACTCGATAGAGTAGTATTGGAATGAACTAAGTACAAAGCAGCTGTGGAATCAACTAAGGCTATAGCTGTTGGATCAGGTTTGGCAATAGTGTATAAATATTTCAGACAGAGTAACTTTATATGTCCTACCTGCCTTTTTAAAGACAGATGGCTGACTATCAGAAAAATTGCAGACAGTAAGACACATCCTCTAAAGCAGGGAAGACAGAAGGAATGGGTGTTGGTTTTGGAAAATCCTTCTGTAATAACTTACAGTATTTGCTGAGGGACTGAGAAACCTCAGTGTTTACCCACTGAAAACACTGACATTCTAAGAATAATCTCAAATGAATCGGAAATTGAGCTCTTCTCCGAGTCTGAATCAGAAATCTGAGGACAAAACCTTGAATCCTTTGTGGCATCTTCCTGTTCAGATTCAGAAAATTGAATCTCTTCAGAAAAAGACAGAAACTACTTTACAAGTAGGATCAGCAGCCTGAAATAAACACTGAACCAGTCCCAGTAAACTACTTATAGCCATAGAAATTTGAGTAGGAGTAGATACATGCTTGGTATTCTGTTTCTTTTTGACAGGAAAAATGGGGCCAGTCATATTACTAATGGCAGCAGTTGCTTCTCCTGGGATGCGCACAGCAATCTGACACAACAGGGAAACCTTCCCTGTTCCCTCATCCAGGATCAAGAGCGTCTCTCCCTTGCCCACTGAGGGGACTCCCTCAGCCAAAGAGGACATGGCTAACCCCCGGTCCACAGTGGCTGTAGGTGCTACACCAGAGGGATCCAAGTTAAAAGACGAGTGGTCTGAGGTACAAATGGCCATAGCAGAGTCACCCACCTGCAGCTGAGGCAAATTGCTAGCCTGCTGTAAGTGACAAAGGCTGTTTGCTTAACCCTTTCCTTTTGTGGTTGGAAGAAGGACTGGCCATGGGACCTGTATTCTGTTCCATGACCAAGCCAAACATAGTGCCTCTTTCCCAGGGAAGACAAGCAGTAAATGCTGGTAAAACTACCACTCCACAAAAGTTAATTTTTTGACAAGAAAAATACAATAAACACTTTAAAACACTAGCGTAGTCCATAACAAAAACAAATACAGTTTTTCGACACAAAATAAATCTTCATTTAGTATGCAAAACTTTTTAACTGACAAGAAGAAACTGACAATAACATGTGTCTTAGCATGGAATTAAAAGAACATTATAGTCCCAAGACAGTCTATTAAATAACACTCCTAGCTTTAAAATGAATCTCCTGAAGAGGAAAGTAATAAGACATCAACACAATTTAAGAAAACTGAAGTTTTTTTCCCAAAGGGAACTTATCTGTCAGCAAAGAGAGGCACACACCAATCGTAGATCCTCAAAAGCCTCAGAGGAGTTTACTCTTCAGTGGCAGTAAAGCTCTGAAGGGCTTTGCACCCAAACTTGTCTTTTAGTCAGCTCAGCTTAAAATGCCTAAGAGTTTAGGTGCATGGAAGATGCCCTGAAGCTTTGCAAGTGCTCAATGTGATGAACATCTGGGAGTTACTGTTAAGCCACCCTCTGACACCCAAACCTCACAGCAAGAAGTTAAACTAATATCTGGTGCACTAATAGTGTACTTAAATACTAAAATGTGCAATATTGTTGCATTTAGGTAACTATCCTTCCCCCGGCAAACAACATAAAAAACACTTCTCTCCAAAATACACATACTGTTAGACACCTTGGAACTTACATGAATAGCTCTCTTTCTTTTGATCATCATGCACCTACAGTGGTCAGAAAGTCCTACTAAGTGTAGATGATCACAAAAGGGCTAAAATCTACATCTAAAGAGGTCATAGTCCCCTTATGTTCAGCAATGGTCAGTCCATTTTCTGAATATAATGCTCACTTTGGGATGTACCTCAATAACCATATAAAGCAGTCAGAGAGACCCCAGATGTTCCCAACTAAAAAAAATCACTAGCTTAAAAACTCTGAGATGTATGGAAAGACTGGAATCTCTACATTTGTATCCAGTATCTTGGAGACTCCTTTAGAGAGATCTATGCCTTGCCTTTCCTTCTGAGGCATTAGGGACCTAGTGGCTCTGAACCTCTTGTATTTCCATAAATCAAACTTCCCCACAAATATTAGAACCAGAGATCAACATTTTCACAAGAAGATAAATAAAACAAAATGAAGAGATAGGCTCATTTCCCCAGCACCTTCCCCACTTCTGGAAGAGCCTCCCATTGCAAATTAAATAGTGCAATATATATTACTTCCCTTCAAGCAGGAACTGGCTGATTGGATGGGTAGTCACAGACTGACTCCAGGTTAACTGACCTGGTCCTTCTCAAGAGATAAGATTCAGTCTGAAGGTGGATACTGTCAAGGTATAAATTGTGTAAATGCAATGCCTTTTACCACCCATAATCCTAAGATTCTATAATATTAAACACAATCCAAAATAAAGTGAAAACCTTTTACACATAAGGAAGCAAAGGACAAGGAAACAGTAAAAATAAACTGATAACTAAAATGACAAGCTCTGGCTACTTTACAACCCTGAACTGGATACAAAGGGTATCAGATGATGAATGAATAACGACCTTAGAAGGAATGATAAAAATAGGGCTGCTGAGTAAATACTTCTCAAGTATTCAAAAAAAAAAAAAAGAAGAAAATTGGCCTAGCGAACTCAGCCAGTCGAGCCCAACATAAGTGTTGATTGCAACTTATTCACAAACAAGAGAGACCAAAAAGGCATGCTTAAACTAAAGTTGCTCAAAAACATGGAGCCTAAAATGACAGTATACAATTTTTTGAGCAAACCTGAGGTCAACTATTTTTTAACAAATAATGGAAAGTAACATGAAGTTCTTCAGGACTGGGATATGTCTGATGTGACTCCTCTTCACAAGAGCAGAAGCAAGGCATACTGTCAGACCTGTCACACTGACTTCCAGCTGTGAGAAAATCATAGAATGACAGCTAAAAGAAACAAATTTTGAATTATTAGAAGTCACTGGGTGACTGAACCCAAGATATCATCAGTTCACAATTGAAAGATGATGGCAGATACATCTGATACAGCTTGAAGATGTCACATAAGGAAAGATGCCACAAAGCTCATGTAGAACAGAATAGTAGTATAGCCCTGCAGCAGTAACCTACATAGTTTTGCCAGTTGTATGGTGTAGAACCATGACTGCGGCTCAAGCAACTCTATTACCAATCTAAGATGCATCAGCTGGGAGGATAGCATGGAATAATATTTCTGCCATCTCACCTATATTAGAGGGAAAGAAGTTAGACCCAAGCAATGATTGTTGGAAACCAATGGCACTAGTCCAGAGGCATAAGTGTATGTAATGTACACTGGGAAGTGGGGCAGGACAGTGACAACAGCATACCCAGAAAAGCTCACTGAAGCTTTCACAAAAACATCAAATTCAGATACCCTACTCTCCTCTATGCACAATTCTCCCAGCTGCTTGCACTAATGATTTCTCCACCAGTAACGTGGTCTAAACTGTAACTCGCACAACTATGGGGTAAAGTGAAGAGGATGAGTGAGGAGGGGACTCTGGGATATGATGGGGGGAGGGTCAGACAGTTGTCAGTACCAAATGAATTAAAAAAAGATCTTGGACAATGTTTCTTTACTGTTTGCTTCCTCAAACCAGCCCTTACTGGCTTTCTAAGACATAAGAAGATCTACAAAAAGGAAAAGGATTTAGATAACATTGTTAGTTGTTAGTTTTTGAAATGCCAATCAGAAACTACTGACAATCAAATAATTGTAAGTCATTAAAATGAATGTAAAACAAAGAAGCACAAAGTAAGAATAACTGTTTTCTTCCACCCAGAGCATTTTAGCACAAAACTGTAATGAAAGCGGAGACTTGTAACCTAAAGAAACCCTTTCAGAGAAAAGCACGGGAGGATGGCGCCATGACTGTGACCTAGGCAACAAGGGTTTTTATTAGCAAATATGACACTGGAGCAACCAGGCAGGGAGAGGTGCGAGCACTTGGTAACACACTGGACAAATACAATTTCACTGGTGGAGGTCTAGGAAATCACCTCTTGTACATCAGGGTAGGGAGGCAGGGCTGCTTTAAGTGAATTCCCCTTTATGGAAGTAATTGGCCATCATTCACGGTCATCCCACTGCATGTCCCCTACCTGGTGCTTTACTGAGTGTGTGGAAGGATAAGGCGACAAGAAAAAAAAATCACAAACCACGCCTGATAATCTGTCTAAATGAAAGCCCCTCTCAGTCAACTCTTGTACCAGTGATGGGGAATGAATAGAATGACTGACCAGGACGGGGATAGTGACTGACAGACAGCAGCAGATTATCCAGTAGTCAAGAAAATAAGCAAACTAGGTGGGTCAAGTGGGCCTTATAAGATACTATATTATATGTTTTTAAGTAAACATAAGGTCTTCGTAAAATAGGATCACATGTAATTGAAGGCACATGCTGCCACCCAAACTTTCCTGCCCTATGTCACTTGCTTTATACCCATTTCTCTCTAGATATCAGTTAAATATACATAACACAAGCTGCTATGCTGGGTACATTAGTTTATCATTTTATACCAAGTACACTTCATATAAACCACTTAGACACGATCTTAAACAATTCATTTACTTCAAAACAGATAACCTCACATGAAAAGCACTTTGCTCCCTATACTCAACAGCACCTGCTTTATTTCGTTTTTCAAATATAATTTCTGGCTCCTCTGCCTCTTCACACAAGCCACTTTCTTTGTATGAACCATACACAGCACTTTATTTCTTCTGCTCTTTATCCTACACTTCTTCTCTGTCTATTACCCAGCTTAAGTGCAACCATACCTCTCAACTGTCCACATTTTCACTGAATATCCAGATTTTTGCCTCATATTTTTGGTCTGTTCCTCATAAAATGTGTGATTTTCTGGATTTTTGTGGCAAAGCAGTGAGGACTGAATTCACTAAATAATGACAAGCATTTGAGTTTCAGACTTTATATCTTTCAGAAAATGCATGATAACACAAGGCCTTTTACTCAACCAACTTCCTAAGTTTATAACAGCAATACTTAAAATGTATCCCTATTTTGGGGGGCTTGCCCCCCCATTATTTTGGCATTGCCCAGATTTTATGTGCTCAGATGTTGACAGCTCTGAGTGCAACCTACACCAGTGAATGGGGAATAGGAAACTTACACCGGGCCTGGCACCCAAGTCCCTTATGGACAGAAGTGGCTTATAAATGCTTGGACCTCAATGTCCTATTTGGATACAGGACATCATTTTTCGTTGGGAACACTTGGCTAAGCTTAGAAAGGTCCCCAGGCCATTAGCCTAGTAACAATCGATGAATCTATGAATACTTCTCTGAGGATATTCTCTTTGTAAATGCTTATTTTGACTTTCACATTGTAATCTAATATTCAAGATATCTGTCACAGAATTCCGTTTTTTTACTTACTGTTGATTTCAGTGTTTACTGTCATCGAGGATATTCTGTGTATATTCACCTAAGACAAATCTGAAAATTGTCCATGAGATCACTGCTCGAGCTAGTTAAAAAAATTGAAAATAAATAAACAAATACAGATCATCTAAAACCACATTTTCAGAAAAAATGTGAACACCAAGGAAAATTATATGTCTAAATCACTCGCACACATTATGAAACTATACAATGACTAGATTCAAACCTGGATCTCCAGCTTTATGCCTCAGCAGCTTAACTGGATTATGTTGCTTCACAAGGCACCATGTTTCCTACCTGATCAAATAAGAGGACTGGATAGTTACTTTACTTTGTAATCTTATTAAATTGAATATCCTTAACAATGAAAGCATTCAACTACAAACTACAACTTCCAGTCTTAGTCTTGGGGAACAACATAACTACTCTTTCAACACATTATAAACAATGTTTTTTTTTTAAGTCCCCTTGCTATACAACAAATGATATGGGAGACAGTCTGTGTATCTTCTGAAGGATTTATTCATTTACAACATGTATTTTAAGAAGACAAAGAAACAATGGAATATCATTACATTTTTACCTAATTAAGAAGTTGTTAAGAAGAATAAACACTTATTTTCTTGTCAGTCAGGGAGCTGAATCCATATTGAATGTTATTTATTTACTTATTTTAGCAATCAGCACAAACAGCAGAAGTCTCTCTGCAGTCATTATTCCTTCGATGGTATGTAGTACAGTTGTAAAGAATGCTACCACCTCTCATCCTGTCTTCGTTTCTTTTTGTGAGACATTCCCATGTAAGCAGCCACACCAAACAGTGCCAGCATACCTCCTACCGCAGCCGCTGTTGCAAATGCTGATGTAACCTGCAAAAACACAATTTTAAAGTTTGTAATAATCAGAATATTAAGTTTTGCCACAAGTAAAAAAAGATTTTTTGAACCATTTAATAAATGAATAATTTCCACTAGTAAAACTATGCACATAATAATTACTGATGAATATCTCTTTATCCGCTAAATATGTTTTATACCGAAAGTTTCTAGGAATTTGGAACAAAAGCACAATTTTATGCAGTTTTTAGTTTTGCACTAAGTTCTGCTTACCTCAAATGCAAATAATTTTTTGCAAAACTATCATAAAATACACAAATATAATGAAAGGCTAGCCAGTCTATCCCTTTATGGCGCAATTATTCCAAGCAATCTTTTCGCTTTTAATTACTCCAGGTACTTATTCCACTGACTACTCTGAAAGACTAAAATATTTGTATTTCCTACAGCACCACATTTTATACAAAAACATAATAAACTCACATTAATCTACCAGCATACAGAGGCACTAATTCTTTTTCAACAGCCAAAGACGAAAAATTCACTGAATTCCATTTTGGATGAAAGCGGAGATTAAAGTTTTGGTACGCTAAAGCTTCTGGTTCACTTATTTCTCCTGAGCATTCAGTAAATTTTTCGTTTTTTATTGCCGTTTTTCACTGCTTGTGTTTTTATTCTTTTTCAACAGTGCTAACATACTGGTAAAAGTTGAATCTCTGCAGGTCTTCACTAGCCACATTCAGTACAGGCATAAGCAAAAGGTATGCATTTAATTTTTTCATAATGGGGGTTCAATTTTGAGAGGCGAGATACTGCTACCAATGCAGTACTAAGCTATCCTCAAGGGATATGGGAGCAGCATACCAAAGGACTGCTATGACTACTGCATCCATTTAAGTGAAAATATGGTGCATAGCGGTGGATTATAACAGGGGTATTCCGGGTGGCCTCATTGGGCTGGCATGCAGTGTAAGGGGGGCTATTTTCTTTTTACTATTCTCTATATGCTTCACTCTATGTAGTGTTTGCTCTCTGAGTAAACAGAGAACAAACACTTACACTGCACTGACTCCTAAGCTGTTCCAACTGCACTTGCAATTGGTCAAAAACAGCTGAAACCAATTCTAAAATGTAATGTTGGTAGTACACTGACAGACCTGAGTTCAACACCTGTAGTCTGTCTGTAATTGCAGCTGCCACAGCTACATTAGCCCACCCCCACAGCAAATTAGCAGTTTCTGTATGCCAGTGTGTGAGGAGAAGAAGAAATTTTAATAGACCAACAAGGTCTGCATCAATATCACTTGGCACATACAACAGCAAGCAGGATGCATTTTTCTTCTGAGCTATCACTGCCAGTGTCCGCTGTGACAATGAGTATGAATTTATAATTTATAATGTCTGTATTATCAAACAGGACCTAAAGACAGTTGAGACTTAAGTCTGAGAAAAAAACTGAGAGAGGTATGTATGTGTGTAAAGAACCATGAAACATCTTGTAAGTAGCTGTTCCCTATTTTGCATATAGCATGTTTACTCTGAGAAACAGTCTAGCATTCGAGCAGCTAGGGCAAATAAGTTCTATCGTGGGACCCCACATATTCATTTCATCATTACTTCTTTGGTTTGTTTTATTTGTTGCACAAACGCAACAGAAAACACAAACCAGATAGTGATTAAATAAATATTCACTTCACCTTGCCAGTGAGGGCAAAACATAGCTCCTAACAGAAAAAAGTGAAACAGCACGTGCTGAACTCAGTGATGAAGCCAGCAGTGAACAATTACAAAGCCAGCAGTGAACAATTACAAATAGGTAGTGCAGCATAAGTAGCACATGCTGAACTCAGTGATGAAGCCAGCAGTGAACAATTACAAATAGGCAGTGCAGCATAAGTAGCACATGCTGAACTCAGTGATGACACTAGCAGTGAACAATTACAAACAGGCAGTGCAGCATAAGTAGCACATGCTGAACTCAGTGACGAAGCCAGCAATGAGCAATTAAATACAGGCAGTGCAGCATAAGTAGCACATGCTGAATTCCGTGATGAAGCCAGCAATAAACAATTAAAAATAGTCAGTGCAACCATTGTGTATAAGCCCCACCCCACCCCATTACTGCAGTTTAGTTTAGCAAACAAGGCCGCTTAATACCTGTAAACTGTGCCTCTGTACAAGGAGTGAGTGCTCTTCATTCTGAGTCTTAAAAAGTACATTTCACACTGTTTCGCATTGGAAGGGTTCACCATACATTCATAGCTATATGTGTATACACACACAAACATATATATATATATATATATATATATATATATATATATATATATATATATACACACACACACACACACACACACAAACACATTTTTTAACTTATATCCATGGTAAATACTGAATCATGTTAATTCCTCAAAATAACTTCTTGTAAGTATAAAGTAGACCATTTAACTATGTTGTGAGCTTCCTAGTTGAATTTGTTAGTGCACATTCCCTATTACAGACACAGTGTTTCACATTTTGGAGATGCAGAAAGCTATGAGCAAGACTGTGTGTGATTCATGGATAAATAAATTGCACAACTTCTTATAGGTTCATAGTTTGGTACTAGGCTATCGGCCCTAGGGCCTATACAAGCCTAGCCATAACAATTCCCTGGCTATTTCTTCCCACACTATATACTTCCCTGGACCCCTGTAATTAAACAGTCCCTGCAAGTCTTGAACCCAGGAGCCTGCACAGCATAGCCAATGCAATTTACCACTAAGCCACCGCTTTCTCAAATATGATTGGGAAACTTACCACATAAAATCAGGAAGCATAAGCCCCAAGACTGGAAAAACTCCTTTATCAGCCACAACAAAAAGTTGAGATCCCTCATCAAATCCTCTAAAGCAAGCTATGAAAACAGAATTGCAGCAGAAATTAAAGACAACCACAAGGCCTTCTATAGTTATGTAAAGAATCTCCACGGCAATTATCCAGATTTGCTCTGAGATACTGCACAATGGTACCTCCTATACCGAGCCAACAGATACTGCCAATACACTGGCCGATAGATTCAGTGCCAACTTTACCCCTACCTCCCAAAGGACCAATCACAATACCAGTAGATTGCCAGGCACCCACTATTACTGCTGCACAGGTTAAAACAGCACTGTCCAAGGCCAAGAATACAGCTTCTATGGGACCTGACAATATCCCTGGCTGTGTTCTACATAAACTACAGAGTGAACTGGCACCTCACCTGTGTGCCCTGTTCAATCACAGCCTCACCTCAGGCTTTGTCCCTACTGAATGGTGCACTGCTACAGTCATCCCTCTCCACAAAGGAGGAGCAATTACAGACCCTGGGAACTATCGCCCCATTAGCTTGATGAGTCTGATATGCAAAGCTACGGAACATATCATCATGGACCTAATAAACAAGGATATTGGGACTCTCCAAACCCTGGATCCCACACAGTTTGGCTTTGTGAAGAGTAGAGCATGCCTGCTCAACCTGGTCGACTTCTTTGAGTCAGTCACCAGAGCTGTGGATGAAGGCAATGTGGTTCATACAGCCTACCTTGATCTGGCCAAGGCCTTTGATACCATTCCCCACTCAGGAATCATAGAAAAACTCAGTAAGCTAGGCATCAGCCCGTATATCACCAGGAAGGTTGCAAACTGGCTCACAGATAGAACCCACAGTGTGAAAGTAGCTGACTCCAAGTCAGACTGCCGACCAGTCACGAGTGGAGTCCTACAGGGTTCGGTCCTGGGTCCTCTCCTGTTTGGTATCTACTGCTCTGAGGTCCAGGCCAACACGAAGGGACTCTGGCTGACAACGTTTGCAGACAATTGCAAGTTGGGAGCTATTATTAACTCCCCAAGTGATGTTGACATCCTACAGAAAGGCCTCACTGAGACCAATGAATGGTACCAGAACCATGGCCTTAAGCTCAATATCAAAAAAAGTGTTGTCATCTCCTTTGGGAAAAACCCGGTTCCCATGAATTACCACATCGATGGTAGTCCGCTGAACACAGAAGGCATTATAAGAGATATGGGAACACAGGTTGATACTAACCTCTCTTTTGACCACCACATTGCCACTGTAGTCAGAAAGTCCTTCTATATGGCACATCTCATTACTAAGGGTTTTGCATCCAGGAAGAAAGAGGTCATTGTCTCCCTCTAATCTTCCTTCATTAGGCCAATCATTGAGTACAATGCCCCATTTAGCATGTACCTCACTAGATACCTGCAAAAACTGAAGAGGCAGCAAAAGTACCTCACAAAGAGGATCCTAGGGCTTAAACACTTGTCCTATATGGACAGACCCAAAAAAACTCCAACTATTCTCTGTCTCATATCGCCTACTTAGAGGTGATCTCTGCTTGACTTACAAAGCCATGTCTGACCCAGCTCTGTTTGAAATGCTACATCTAAAGAAATCCCAATTTCTCCACACCACACTCTCCAGAGACCTCAACCTCATTATCACAATCAGCAGAACATGCTGGAGGGACAGGTTCATAACCCAGAGACTGCCCATGCTATGGAATAGACTTCCCATACATGTCAAACAGAGCACCTCACTGGCCCTCTTCAAGAGAAATCTTGATGAGTGGATGGGAAATAGAAAATTCACCCCGGGGATCACTCCAGTGGCTCTACTAGCCAGAGGCACCAGGAACTAAGATTGGATGGCATGATGCCAGGGTAATCCTATGGGCTAGGCTGTGGTTGATGTCACTAAATAATGGCTTCACATCCTTCAGAAAATGTAAACTAATTTAATTTATCATTTATTTATTAACTGACATTTGATTACCAGGAAAGTGCTACTGGATTGGAGTCCATTTCAATGAAAGCTCTGGGGGAAAAGCTACAAACTATTAATTTACAAAACATTTTAAGAACAACAATTCTATAGTCTTTAAAAAACAATTTAAAAAACAATTCAAAAAACAACACAGTTTACATAACTATACCAAGTTAGACATAATATGAAAACATTGGTTAAGAACAGATACAACTTATATGAGAATGATTTAATAGAGAAATTTTAGTCAGTTTAAAGAGAAATTAAAGATAAGTTAATATAATTCAAACAAGAATTGCATTATGAAGACAGAGAAAAACAGGCTTATGGTATATTTAGAGAGAAAGCCAGTGGAGAGAAATTGATAGTAGTAAGGAAGTGTGTGAAGAAGGCAGAGTAAGGAGGTGTAAGATATGAACAGGTATTTGTTCACATTTAGGGATATAGTTTATCCTGTTGCTGAGCAAAAACAGAGGCAGCTTTTGGCTAGGAAGTCTTTCAGAATGGTTTTGAAGGATAGGAGGGTACTAACCTGATGGACAGAGATAAGGAGTTCCAAGTCTTAGCAACATGGTATGAGTACGAACAATGCCCAGCAAAAAGCAGTGTTTGGTCACTGGATCACAATGACTGACTAGGAACATAGTTGCATAGAATATTATTTAATGATGGACAAACAGATGGATTCTGGATAATTTTATAATTGTTAAGAAGCTCTGTATATTAGATGATGGGGGTAGTTCTAACCAATTTAGGCTTTTTAGTGCTATACAGTGGTAGCTTCTGAAAGGGTTATTTGATGCAAATTTAGCAACTTTGTTACAGAATTGTTCAAGTTTTGATTTTTGTGATGCCTGATCGTTAGTAAGGATGGGGGCACCACAAAGTATGGGGAGGAGATAAGTAGTGACAAGTCGAGCATTAGATTCTGGTTTTATAAGGCAGCCATAGTTTTTGATGAGTTTTTCTTGTGCAATTTTGTACATGCAGGTTGAATTTAAGATTATCATCCACTATCATCCCTAATAATTTGCTATGAGAAGTGTCTTCAATGGTTGTATTATCAAGGGAGAGGACTTTAAATTTTTTTTTTTCCATGGGAGAGGGATTTGGGGCAAAAAGTAGTAGTTTATTTTTTTAGGGTTGAGCATGTGTTGTGAGTTACAAAGCCATGTTTCAGTTGCTGTTAAAGCTTCCCGAGTAATTTTTGGAGGTATGCTGTGTTGTCAGATGTGCAAATGAGTGTGGCGTCATCAGTGTACTAGGGAGGCCTGTTGTGTAGATGTGTGAAGGGTGTTAGTGAAAATGTTAAAGATGAGGAGACCAAGAAAAGAGCCTTGTGGTAAACAGTGGTGACTGGGAGGTATGGAGAGAGGGTGGATTGCCATTTTACTGACTCATTTTTTTTTTACTTTTTATTTAAGTCAAACACTGTTTGGTTCGTTGGAGACAATGCAGTAATATGTTACAGAGAGAAGGTTATCTGCAAATCTCTTACTATAGCATGCATCCAGTTTTTTTTCCTGTATGTAGCATGCATGTTAATAAGAATGGAAGCTGCATAAAGAAGTGAAGGGAAATGACAGGATGATACTAGTTTTCCTATCTCTTTATGACAGACAAGGCTTATTATGATAGTGCACCATGTTTTTGTTGCATTTTTAATGGCATCAAAGAATGTGTTGCTCAAAATCTAGGTTTTAGGTTTCCATCTACAGTAACAGGCATGCTTGGTTCCAGTGATGAGATAGATCATTTATAAAGATGTTAAATAGTAATGGTCCAAGGACTGATCCTTGAGGAATCCCAATAGAGACAGGGAGAAATAATGAGTATTTGTGTTGCCATTTTTCAGCTTATTGCCTATTAGATAGCTCTGAATCCAAAAAGGGGATCAGTGATCACATTCTAAAGAAAAGAAAAGAGCGTGATTAGTAATGTTTGAAGAGAACCTATATCCAATGATTAAGGTAGATCTAGGATGAGAGAAAAGACAGGGTCGCCTACATTTCTGTGAAGGTTTATGGTGTTGGTGAAAGTGAGGAGGGCAGTGCTTGTGCTGTGGTAGGGATGGATGCCATGCTGTGTTTGAGAAAGATTATTGTTGGCAAGATATTTCAGAAGCTGAGTATGGATGCATTTTTCAAGAACCATTGATAGTGACGATATGATAGCTATAGGTCTATAGCTAGAGGAATCTGAGGAATGATGAATATTTTTTTTCCAGAATGTAGGGACATAGTTTTTTTACTGACCAGTTTATTAAGATGGAAATAGGGTAAGCCAGTATATATGCTGCCATTTTAATATATTCAATTTGTTGACAATCAAAAGCTAAGGCTGTAGAAAGATAACATTTTGTTTTCAGTGATAGTTTTGCATGTTCAGCTCTGAAGCTTAAGAACATGTACAGAATTCTGAGTATTACATTTTTTATTTGGGTGGAGAGTGCAATGGACAAATATTCCTTTTAGGCACCTTTCACAAGTGCCCTAAATTGTGCAAAATGTTCAGATTTTTGCCTCATGTTTTTGGTCTGTTCCTCAATTAATGTATGTTTTTCTTTCAAATCACTGAAAACTGAAGTTGAAATGACAGACATTTGAGTTTCTGACTTCACACCCTTCAGAAAAAAAGCATATTAATGTAAAACTTGTAATTCTAGCAACTTTCAAAGTTTGTAAGATTAATATTTAAGATTAATATTTAAAATCTGCCCCCAATTTGGGTTTTTGTCCCCCACCCCATTATTTTTGCCTTTGTGTTAGGAGGTTGAGTGGTGTGCTTTTAACCCTAGTACTGGTCTGGTTAATTAAGAGCTGCACGGTTGACAAATTGAGACAGTGGGACTCAAACCTTAGAGTTTGGTCAAGTCCACTGGAGACTACAGCTCTCATCCTCATCTCTAGAATCAAGAACAATCAGAAACAATCATGTGCACTTTTTAAAATATTAGTGCTATGAGCTTCACATGGTGACAGACCAGAATGTGAATTAACATGCATTTTTCTGAAGTAAAATAAGTCTATAACTCAAATTATTTTCATTATTTATTACGTGTACTGCACCAATTTTTCTCCAGTTATAGGAGTGACAGAATTAAATTTTGCGTCAAAACCAGGAACATTTCAGAAATATGCTGGTGACAAATATACCCCTTTTCACAATCAACTGGAGACTGAGGAGTATTTCACTTGCAGAGAGTCACACAATAGACAAATGAAAGCTGAGACAGAATCAAACCCTGGGGTACAGGGGAAGCAGCTTATTAAAATGCATTGCCAACTTTCCACAGTAAGTGCAAATAACAAACCCTAAGCGGTGGGTGTAATAGCTTTAATATAATCATTACCAAATTGGATAGTTATGCAGAAAGTGAGTTCGTTTTGCAGTTAATTTTGTTGACAAGGAAGGCTCCTTGCAAATGTTCTTGAACTGAAAATTCCTGGTATGAATCATGAACGACTCTAAACCCACAATGCCTCACTGCCTACATTAGTGTATAACCTACTATTTTTCCCATCCTAAGTGCAGCAACAGGGAGTATTATATCCTAGAAATACAAGTTGTCAGCTATATCTTACAGGTGAAACACCCTACATCAAAAATAAACATGTGATGATACATAAGACCATAATATAGGCAAATAGGTATTCTCTAAATAACTATGATGTTTTGATCATCAAGAATGCTTTTGCTGATGTATGCAAATTGCTGTCAGTACCTAAGCTGACATCATTTTGTGGGTGTGCTCATAAATAAAAACTGAGTTGTTCTTAAACCACCTTCAGCTTTAACATTGGGAATATACTCAGAAATAAAATTAGCCATAAAACACAGATGCATGAGAACTGTGACACTTTGATCGTTCATAGCCTTAATCCTATGTGCAAAGTACATATCAACGTTGTATACACAGACTGCACTTTTCAAAGGTCCTATGGCCATGTTTTGGCACAAGTGTTTTTTTCTTTATATTGAGATGAGAAAACGTGTTATTATACTGCTACAAATAACTTAAGCAACTGTACATTGCATTTTTCATTTGGTAAAGCAATATGATGTATGGTAATTTTGTTTATGAGCAATACTCTGTGTATTTAAATGGAGAATACTTCTAGTTTTGTGTTTATTTCCTTTTTCCGGTTTATTTTATGTATGAAAAGTGTATGCATATACACGACTCACTTAAATGTTTGTTAAACTTCTATATGCTTGCATAAAGTATTCTTCAGTAAGGATCTTTGCTGCTGTATGAAAATAAAGTAATACAGTGTGCTACTGTCTGGAAGAAAGTTTTAATATGTTAATAAGGCCAAACTGACATTTTCTTCATGTTAGCCTACATACCATGTACTCCAGTTTTGTTGTTGGATTAAAAACTAATTTATATTTTGAATTTTCAGGACATTTTTAAACTATATTGGGCATTTTAAATTCTGAGTACTACCACCTAGCAAAACAAAAAGCAATTGATTGGGCCTTTAATATTTCACGAGGGCTTTATTTATTAAATGATCTAAATTCAGGAATTCTGTATAATGATTAGAAATTTAACACATCTTGTTTGGAAAAAAATCATTACTATTCACTACTCTTCAACATTAAAGTAAAGAGCTTCAATCACACAGGTTAGTATATGCTTAAAATAATAAGCAAGATGAGTCCAGAAGAACATTATTTATGTGTGATCCCCTCTCCTGAAATAAATTAGTTGGGGAGGTGGGAGCATGGAGGGGGTGAGGGTATGGGGTGGGGGTCCATGGATTTTTCTCAAGGTATACTTAAATCAGCTTTTAATGCAGTACTTAAAAAAGAAAACCCATCATAATCATGGACTAGTTATTTTTTTTTAATAAAAATCAGACAGACTACAGCCAGATGCAAATTTCAGTTGGCAGTACAGTTTTCTTGTTAAGGCAATTAGCAATAATTGGGCCACATCATGAAGAGCTGAATCGGAATTAAATAATATTACATAATCCTGAAAGCATCAGATCCACTACTCCCAGACCATACCTCTTGATAGGCAGTTTCCCCTAACAGGGCCATCCTTGTCTGGAAAAACTAGGCATACTAAAAAAATCTATAGTCCTTCCCGCAGCATGCATCTTCTGTTGTAATTCAAATGTCCCTCATGTATAAAAAAAATATGCATCATACATATGCCATGCTTGAAAGTCAAGTCATAGGCAAGCAATTTTGTCAATACTGGATATAATTGCCCGCCCTGACTATAACCCAGGTGATCCAAGTTTCAACAGAGGTTCAGGCACCTCCTGGATCTGTCAGCAGGTCAGGAAGGAATGATGGGGCTGTGCCTGCTCGCCTTGCCTGCAGGGGAGTGAAAGGAATGATGTGCTACTCAAAGTGCTGCTCATTCAACTCCAGTGGAAATCTGGCCACTAAGCAGAAAAAATGGCTGCTGGGTTGTATGGGTGTGACAGGTTGGAAATGTGTTGTCATTTTCAGTACCTATACTTCACTGCTACCTCAGCCTCACTAAGGTGATACCAGCACACAAGGAGAAAGGGCATAAACCTCTACAAACCCAACTGTATCGAACAGCAGTGGTGGTGCACTCCTCCGTATATATGCTTCATGGCAGTATGGTGAGTTGTAACCATGGGCTGGTAGGGTTTAATAAGTACTGGCCTACTCCATTACAGACAATTTCAGTTCTGGACAGAGTACAGACTTAAGGAGCCCATGCTGTCAGAAACATGCCATAAAATCCTGCTAATAAATTGTCAGTAGAACAGTAAATAAGAATATACAAAACTGTATACTGTGTTAGAATATCTGATCTGTCTGTAGCTGGCAATTTTCATATCTTGACTTTTAAAAGTGTATGATGTGTAGTGTGCCCAGCAGCCGACAGTAATTTATGATACTGTACTGTGCTGTACTGTTGAGTATTAAGGTCAGTTTATGGACTTTTTTTTCTTAGCAGAAAAAAAAGGTTAACATGTGTGACAAAGTAGAGGTATTACTGATGGCTGGCAGGCAGTTTAACATCTGCTAAAGCATGTGCAATCTCTCTTCACTGCTTCACCACCCTCACTGTCTCACCTGTCATGACTTGGGTCTATCTATGCTTTTAAATACTTTCAAGAAGTCTTCATTTCTTTTACCTCCACATCAGATATAGCACAGATATTAACTAAACTAAATTCTTCCTCAGTTTCTTTCCACACCACTAAATAATTCACAGAATATCCACTGCCACCAAAATGAGTTTGAGCATCTCAGGAGCTGCCATGGGAGAATTGGGGTGCACTTAGGCATACCTCATACTGGATCTCCAACAGGGGCTGGAGACACACTGGGGGATGTTGTCTATGGTTCAAAGGTTTATAGATACATACTAGGCTTCTGCAGATATGCACCCACAATAAGTTTTTTTTTTTTTTTTAGCCCTTTTATTTTAGGTATGAACAACACAGAAATGGGCAGATATTTATGTTACCTCTATCCATAAGGGACAAGGTTGCTAAACCAGGTGTGAACTTGCATTTTTCCATTCATTCATCCAGACTGCAGTTGAATAGCGTAAGAGGCATACTCTGCTTTATGTGGAGAGGAAGACTAAGGGAGGTGGGGACAGTCACTTCTTTCACTGCGAAGATGGGAAGATACCTCAGCACTCCCCATTGCATGTCTATCCCATGAGCATTATCAGTGCACACATGGGGCAGGGAAAGTTAGGGCATAAATGAAAAACACTTCCCAGCAGCATCCTCAGGATATTTGATCCCTAAGCCAGCCTCAGATGTTGGTTGAAGCTAGACCAGGGGGAAAATAAGGCTGGTCTTGGTAGACCAGAAGAACAAGGAGTAGACATTTGCCCCCATGTATGCCAATTTATTCATGGGTCTTTTTGAAAATGAAGTTATATACAGGAACAACATTTTCAGAAAATATGTAAAAAATATTGTAGGTTTATTGTTGACCTCATCTTTGTTTGTAAAGGGGGTTTAGATGAAGTAGAAAGATTTATAAAAGACCTACATGAAAATAGGTTTGGCATTAGTTTTGATGGACTTCAAAAGGGAAGCTGGATCAATTATCTGGATTTAACCATTGAAGAGCAAGAAAACAGTAAAATAAGAACTGAAATATATAGAAAATTTGATCAACAAATTTACATACTACATGGTACTAGTTGTCATCCCCCACATACAATAACATTAATGCCTTATGGGGAATTATTAAAAATTAATGCAATGAAAAACAATGTTGCAGTAGAGAAATTAATAAAACTGTTAATATGTTTATACAGAGGGGGTATGATAAGGAAAATGTTTGGGAAGGATACAGGAAAGTGCATGATAGTAAAATTAAAATGAAGCGGTTTAATATAAATAATACTATTAATAAGCAAGAGTTTAGTAACAGTTGTAGAGATTTATATTTTGTTTCAAAGTATACACTTTTTTCAAAAAGTATGGAACAAATAGTTAGGTATTACTGGTCTTTTATAAAAAGAGATTTAAAAAAACTTTACAAAATGCTAACCTGAGCTTCTCTTATGAGAGAGGCAGAAGTTTAAAGGACATCTTAGTACATGGCAGATTTAAGAGGCCTAATATAGGAATATCAGGAGAACTGGGACATCAGGGAACTTTACCATGTGGAACGTGCACGGTGTGCTGTTATAGGGTTAATAGTTTCCCTAATATTAATGGTAAAACTTTTGATGTACAGGGAACTTTTAATTGTAAAAGTGAAAGAATAGTGTATGGACTCAAATGTCCTTGTGGACAATACTATATAGGAGAAACCAAAAGGAGTTTTTCCACTAGGCTTAAGGAGAATGTCAGGGACATCAAGAAAAAATAGTCAGTTTAGCCCAGTTGCAGAACATTTTCACTCGTCACGGGGGGGCCTGAAGGATTGCAAGCTACAATTTTATTACAGCTTAGTAATCAATATTGTCCACCAGAAAACATTAAACAAAAAAGGAAAAAAAAAGAGTCTATTTTTATTTGAAAATATGGAACTTTGTTTCCAGGGGTTCTAAATCAGGAACTTAATTGGAGATGTTTTAAATAAAGTGCTTTATTAGGAATGTGTTTCTTTAAAATGGAGATAGTTTTTCTTTGTTTTAATTGGATAATGGTTTATTTAATGTTACTTTGATGTATATAAGGAGGCTGTTTAGAAATGTAAGTATACTCTGTAAAGGCTCATAGTGGCCGAGATGCTAGAGGAAACTGAATGTCTTTTTCTGGTACATTAAAGAACTTATACGAAGCTTGCTTATTTTTTTCACTGGCAAAATTTGGTGTGTTTTTTACAATTTTGGTGGTTTCAGTGACAGTAGGTGTCATTAATAAACTCTCCCTTTTTAGTTTGGTTAAGGAGTCCTGGCACTTAATTTCCTGCTGGGTCAAAGGTTTAAATCGAAATAACGTACTCCAATGCACTTGCTAAGATAACCAGAAGATTTCAACCCAATTAAAGTTAACGTATGACATGAAGTAACAGTCATAGAACCTATAAGCTGTGTGTGTGTGTGTTAATTTGTTACATTTCACAACTTTGTTGCTATGGATTTTGTACAGTTTTTCACATTTATCTTTGCTGCATCCATCGTTCCATCCATCCTCAACCCCTTTTTCCCATTTTGCACATGGTCGGGGTGTCAATTCCACAGTGACAATCACTTTAAGTTTTTTTTTTTTTGTGCACCTCCAGGTGGCTAGCCCTGCCGCGGTAGTTCATCCGTATCACTCACTTGTGCACACACTCACACCTATGGACAACATTGAGTGTCCAATCTATCTTCTGCATATCTTTGGAATGTGAGAGGAAACCCACTGCATCATAACTAAAAAAAAAATCTTCGAGATGTACAGTTTTACATACCTGGTGTTACACTTATTTAGTTTTCGGTTGGGCTTTATTCTGTTGTAATCTTCCTGAGGTATTAAGTTCAATGTTGTTCCTGTATCTCAGGCTTATTAAATTCTGTAAATGCATTCCCACTGTGATTTCTGAATTATTTCAAGTACATTGCCTACAGTTTACTGTTGTATCACTTGTGTGGCTGTCAGTATCTCTGTCAGTTATCAATCTTACGTAACATATTCTTTAAATACATTATTAAGCTTTGCCTTGTTGCTGTCTTTGCCACTCTGATCTATGTTTATGCTATGATTTGCTGTTTTGTGTTACTGCTTTGCATAATTGTGGAAAGTTATTCTGCTTTCTATTCTACTTTTTCACAAACTGTACTTCAAGTTAAGCATTATCTCTTATGATGACATACTGCATAGAGGAAAATTCTGAGCATATCAAAACAATCCTGTCTTGGTTTGTGATTTGTTGTGGAGTTGACTGGTAAGAGCAGTTTTATTTGAATTTATATTGCATTTGTTATTACTATTTTTAACTGTTTGTAGGCAGGAAGAGACTGCTTATTAACAAGCTTTACTTTGATTCATATTTTGTTGTTTTACCTTTAGTTTCACTTTTGGTTGTGAGAAAGGGATAGGTTTTGGAGAGGCAAGCTCTAGCCACCACAAGGGGCATAGACAGCTATAAATTTACACATACTGCAGAGAGGGAAATTCTGAGCATGTCAAAACAATCCTGTCTTGGTTTGTGATTTGTTGCGGAGTTGACTGGTACGAGAAGTTTTATTTATTTTTACTGTTAAAAGGAGGTGCGACTGCGAGCTATAGTGAGCAGAAGCTACTGCGACGTAAAGAAATTACAACTTCTGTCTGGCTGGTAGAACTTGTATGGTCAGAACAATTTTACTGTATTTTATTATTTAGTTGGATATTGCTGGTATAATTTTTGTCATAGAAGTTGATTTAAGTTCCTTTGAATTCTTTGCTACTGACTTTGTGTAATTTTTTTTCCATTGCAATATTTTATTCAATTAAAGCTGAATATGGATTCCTTAAATGAGTATGCAATTACCGATTTGCTAATGCACAAGTATCTTGTCCAGTGTAATAAATGATATGCATATTTAAAGGTAACAGCTGATAACATTAGTGATCTTTGCTCCTCCTGTCAAAAGTTGGATGATTTGCTTACCATTGTTAGAAGCAAATCTCAACTTAATGATGATGATTGCACATGTGCAATTGGCATGGCTTGGAGAACTGTTGTATCGTATATTAATGACTAGACTGATGTACTAAATAATGTTAGGCATAGAACAAATACAACAGATTTAGGAAATGATGCATCTATTTTCTGCAAAGATCATTCAACTTCTATGAAACATGATGAGGCCCCTGAGAACTATGGAATTGTGGATGCAAGTACTCAGCAATGTGAGGATCCGGTTTGTTTAGAAGGAAACAAAAAAAGAAAGAAAGGAAGAAGTTCTCAACAAATAACAAGGAAGAAAAAGAAACTGACTAATGACTGTAAAGGAAAGAATACATAGTAAAAAGTATTCTGCTTTGTTATGTAACACACTGGTGACAGGGAATGAAGATATCTGTCTATCAGTAAACCCTCAGTCTACAGAAAAAGGCATCACCTTTCCAATGGAAAAGGTAGAAAAAAGAGGCAAGGGGCAGGTGAAAAGGAAGAAATCAAAACTGAACATGGAAGGATTGAAGAACATTACTGTAAGAAAAAAGAAGAGAAAGACAGATGTTGACTACATGGCTCAAGCTGTGGATTTACAATGCCAGCTGGATGAGAATTTAATACGCAATGGAAACAATGGAATGAATAACACTAATAGTGACGAAGATCTATCCTTCGTAACAGCTGATAGAGCAGAAATGACTGTATTAGAAGCTGAAGATTCTTCAGAGATGGTCAGCAAAGATATTCTTGTAATTGAAGAGTCAGTTATTAGAGGAACTGATACTTATATTTGCAGAGATGATAATGAACATCGAGTAGTGTTATGCTTGCCAGGAGCAAAAATAGAAGATGTGAAACAAGCCTTGAAATGCCTTAATGTAAGGAAGTATGGATCTGTTTTTATTCATGTTGGTAAAAATGTCACCAACAAAGAGTCTCTGACTGTTAGTCGAAAACTGACAGCCCTCCTAGATAGTATAGCTTGTACTGGTGGTAGGACATATTTTTCACAAATCACCTATGGAAAGGATAGTCAGGTCACTGTGAATGAAAATAGTTTTTGTATAAACACCTACATGGAAAAAATGTCCTGTTTTAAAAAATATAAATGTGTAGAGCATCCAAGCCTTCTTTTGGGCACACGTGCTCAAACAGCATGGTGTGCATTTGTCTAGATCAGGGAAGAGAAATTTTGCAGCAGATATTTTGCAATATTTGACGAACACTAGCCAGGATTTTTGCCAGGTCAAAAATGTAACAGTTCACGGACAGCAACATTTGATGCATCTCTGATGGTTGTTAATGCTAGGAGCATTAATAATAACGTTTTTTTTTTTTTTTTAGAAAATTTGCTACATTCCCACAAGATTGATGCTATAGTTTGTGAAACATGATTAAAGAACAATGACTGGAAACCAGTTCTGTCAAGGTATAAACATTTTTACTGCAACAGACATTCTAACAAAAAATCAGATGGAGGTGTTATGATAGGGATTAAAGATACCTATGAGACTTGTGATTATTTCATGTTCAATGATAACACCAATACTATAGACTGTGTAACTGTGACAATAAAGACAACACTGGAACATATAACAATTGTTGGAGTGTACAGACCACCAAAGTCAAGTGCAGATGACCTACAGGAATTCATACATTTCTTACATGAAACACAGGAGGGAAGAATAATATTAGCTGGGGACTTAAATTTACCAGAAACACAGTGGAATAATATTGATTCAATAATGTTAGTAAAGAAACTATTCACAGAGTATATTCAGAAGCAACAAATGCTTCAGATTGTAAAAAAAAACCTACCAGGGGACAGAATATACTAGATATTGTTTGTGCTCCCAAAGAAATTACTGTAAATTCAAGTCAAGTTTTACCACCATTGATGTGCAGTGATCATGGAGTCATAAAGGTTAATTTGTTGCTAGATAATTCTGCAAAACTGAAATTGAAGCCAATATACAGAAGGTTAATTACAGATTATAGGGAAGCAAAACAGTTACTATATAAAACTAACTGGAGTGAGGTGTTCACTGGAAAAACTGAAGATGGAATGTGGAAAGTTTTGAAAGAAAAACTGAGTGCAAAAAGTCAAAAAATGTTTATCAGGATCTAGGCACGCAACATCAAGGGGGTATATTTCCATAAGAACAAGATACCTGATTAAGGTGAGAGACAAAAAATATAAGAAATGGAAGAGAGGTCAAACTACAACTTTGAAAACTGAAATAAACGAGCTGGACAAACAAATTAAGCATAGTGTTAGACAAGATCAAGAAAACTTTGAAGAAAATTTATATAAAGATATTGAGCATAATAGGAAACCTTTTTACAGATACATAAGATGTGGAAGGAGTAAAGATGCACAAACTGATAAACTGTGTGGAGATTCTAAAATTTATTCTCCGAAACAGATTATAGATATATTTACAAAATCTTATGCAAAACAGTTTGGCTCCACAAAAGGGGTGGTAAGTTGTCCTAGTGACATCCATGTAACCCCAGATACTGGAATCAAATTAGATTATATTGAAAAAGAACTGTGCAAACTAGATCCAAACAAAGTGCAGGGACGAGACGGAATAAGTAACAATGACCTGAGAACACTTAAGCAAGAACTTACACTGCCATTACATCTATTATTCACTAGGTCATATAAATATGGGTTTGTTCCTCAAGAGTGAAGACATGCACTTATTAAACCTGTCTTTAAGGGAAAGGGGAGTAGGACAAACCCAGAATCATATAGACCCTTAAGTCTACTTTCATGTTGTGGAAAGATAATAGAGAGGGTAATACTGCATAAGTTATTGTCAGAACTGGATAGGTTGGGACTTGAAACCATATATCAGCATGCATATGTTGAAAATAGATCCATTACCACCTGTACCATGATGTTCTATAACAATAAAATAACATCTATGAATGAAAAATTGTGCTGTGATGTGATTTACATCGATTTAACTTCAGCATTTGACAGGGTCATGCACAAAACACTGATCAATAAATTAGTACAACTAGGTATTGATGTACTGTTGATAAGGTGGATAGCTGCGTGGCTTACAAATAGGACATGGCAAGTATCATACACCAACTGGACAGGTGAAATCCTTGGTTACAGTCAAGGTGTCCCACAGGACTCTCTACTAGGCCCTTACTTGTTTTGATTGTATTTTTCAAACCTTACTTTTTCATCTGAGGTGTTCTACAGTCTATATACTGACAACCTGAAATTGGGTAAATTGACTACAAGTATTACAGATAAGGCATGTCTGCAAAATAATTTGACTAAATTGACTATTTGGCACAGGAGAATATATTGATAAATACATCAAAAACTAAGCATATGAGATTTGGGAGACAAACTGAAAGGTGAATATTTAATACAGCACACAGTGATTGAAACTGTAGACTCATTTAAAGACCTGGGTATATGGGTAGATTCAGCTATGAGTTTTTCTAATCATATCAACCAACTGGCTAATGATAGTTATAGAAGTATAGATTGTATAAAAAGATTTATAAAATCTAGGAAATCAAAGATAATGAAGTCATTGTTTGTTAGTTACATTAGACCCAACCCTGAGTATGGAATAACAATATGGAAGCCCTATAGGAAAACAAGCATGAATAAACTGGAAAGAGTACAGTGGAAATATACTAAGGGCATCCATGGATGTGAAAATCTAAGTTATTATGAAAGACTAAAATATCTGAACTTGTGCAGTGTTTCTTACAGATATTTAAGAGGAGATCTTATTCAGGTATATAGGGCATTTAGGGACAACTACCTCTGGGAATGGTTGGGGTTATCAAAAAGTACTAGAGAATCGTCAGATAACCTATGCAGAAGATTCTATAGGAATGAGAAGTCTACTAATTGGTTCTCAGACAGAGTAGCTGATGCTTTGAACACACTACCAAATTACATTAAACCAAGTACTAGTTTAGATATTTTTAAGAACAGCCTGGACGTTTATTATGGGAACAAGTGTTTTGGCATATTGGCAAGCTAGAAGGGCTTTAATGCCCATGCTTGAAACATTTGTATGTATGTATGTATGTATGTATGTATGTATGAGGAAATGGTCTACCATAATACCTATTTAAAGTTTTGTACTGCATTTGCCCTCTCTCTCTCTCTCTCTCTCTTTTTTTTTTTTGCATTGTATATGTTTATATTCTGTCTGTTTCTCTCACATCACTACTGTTTTATAACATTAACTATCTTTCTTTTTGCAAGGAAAAATATGGCTAGTGTCATGAGATACATAACTAGAATGACTCTTGGGAGTATTACTCCTATGTTACATTTCTATTCTTAAGCTTATCAAAGCAGTCTTAGAATACTGAGGCACACACACACACACACACACACACACACACACACACACACACACACACACACACACACGGCCGGTGTTAGCATTTTGGGGCCCCCAGCAAATGTCAAGTTTGGAGGCCCCCTAGGCACTTCTATGAATGTATCACCCTGTCACTGCCACCCCTCCATAGCAGCCTTTTAGTTCATGCTGCAAACTTTTAGAAGTAGTTATGTACATACTAACCTTTAGCTACAATGCTATTACAGTATGACAGGCCTATGTACCACATTATGTTCACCCTTCTAACAGAGGGATGTTCACAGTTACTGGCATTTTAGTTACAACAATGATACATAATAGCAATTCTATGTATAGGTATGGACTTAGGTGAAATGCTGTCTATATGCTCTAAAGTGCATTTCAATTTTGTTTTTCTTTTTACATAATCTTTTCATCCAATGATGGCTTGAACAGAAATGAAGATTAAGGAAATCATTTTCAGTGTTGCTGTTCAACTTAGAAATTTCAGTGTTGCTGTTCAACTTAAATTTTCCTTACATCCTTTCTTCCTGACCAAGACAGCACAGTAATAACCACTTAGGAAACAACTCAGATAAGCCAGGGCCCAAGAAGCCATACATAGGTGTTCTGAGGTGCATTTTAGAACAGTTTCCCAGCTTTTTAATCCAATGGTGTCCAAAACAAAAACATGAGTAAGAAAATAATTTCAGTCTCTTATTTTTCTTTCTAAGATGACATAAGATGTGCCCAAGGCTTAATATTCAAAGATGACAAAATAGTAGCTCACAAATGGCATTTGTTGTCTGGATACATAGGTCCAATCTGTGAATATGGCCTGCGTCCCTAACCCCCCCCCCCAAAAAAAAAGAAGACAGTCACTGCCTATACATCCCTCTGGTGTTAGACTGGAATGAAAGTAGATGTTCAAATTGCCAGTGTCATGTGTTTCAAGTGAGTTCTGACATACATAAACATAGCATGACTCCTCACTCCTCAACCCAAACTGTCAAAGGCAGCTACCTACGTACATGCCTGAAGTGTAATTGCAAGGAAAGTCAAAAGAAAATAATGATTATAGTAATGTATTTAACTTTGCTGTGCCTAGACAGTACACACTGCCCCTACACAAGCTATAGTAACCTTCTTTGTACATGTCTGAGGTCTGTGAGAAAAGTAAAAGAAACAATGAAAACACTGTCCTCAACTCAAAACAAAAGTTGTAATGACCTCATGTGCACACCTCTGTGGTTAGACT